>NW_026732142.1:102500-375162 GCF_028476545.2 Physella acuta | reverse complement strand
AAGATGGTTGAGGCGCCGCAGTAGATTTTCTCATAATTTCTTGCTATCTGTCTCGGTCCTATGCTGTTCTGAGTGGTTCTGCAATAGCCAACACAGTCGACTTTTTTGATGTCCTCCAATCAAGTCTTTGCCTTCCCGTTTATATCCCTTCTGGCACGGTGCCCTGCATTATTAAACCAGAGGCGTAGCGAGGGGGGCGGGGGTGCGAACCGCACCGGGTGACACCATTTAGGAGGTGACACAAAGGCAAAAAATAGCATAATATATAGAGAAAAATTTGAGGGGAGGGGTGCAAATCGAAAGTTTGAGGATGGGGGGGGGGGGTGCGAATCGAAAGTTTGATGGGGGTGGGGGTGCAAATAAAAAATTGAAAGTTTGTTCCCGGGACGGGTCGCTACGCCTCTGAGAGATGACACCATTAAGTGCCACACCGGGTGACAGCCGACCTCGCTACGCCACCGTATTATACAAATACTTTTCTTTATTTCAACACGTTTTATTTAAGTCTTATGAAAACATCCAGACTTATACAAATATTTCTTTTGTTTTTACTGGTTAAATTAAAGCAATAATACAACAGTTGGTTTTTTTTTTAAATTATTTTTCATTTTTAACCAGCTAATTTGTAATTAGAACACACACAACTGTCTCATGGTGTAATAATTTGGGTCTATCTTCAGCTTCCGTTTCCCCTACCTTATCCTTATAGTTTTCTCAATCTATTTTATAAGCTAAACCCTATGTCATAATGACAACGCACGAATATATAATTTTATTCTACTTTGATAATAATTTAGTCATTGAGCATTACTTTTAACTTCTCAGTTACCTAAATACAATACTAAATGGAAAATAATTAACAAATGATCAATTGTAACTGTGTTTTTTTTTTTTGTTTTTTTTTTGTAATATTGTAAATCGAGAGAGACGCGAGTAAGGCCATACAATATCGTTTAGAGTTCAATAATCAAGAACTATTTTCTTTAAATGGAATAGCGTGGTTGGGTGAGAGATCTCTCGACTGCTAGCTTCAACGATCAAGTTCGGATCTCTCTTGAGACTGTGGGACGTCCCTTAGTCCACCCATCCCGATTGATAGTGCTGTGCTGACACTACCATCCCTTCGTATACCCAGGTCAAGATACATATTAACTCTACTTCATCTGCCCTATGGATCGTTAGGTCAGAAATGTGAACTAGTATCTATTCTCAATATATGTATGTTCATTTTATTTTTTAAAATTTATACTGTATTAAATGTTATTATATATTTTTTAAAACTTCTTTTATATATCATTAAAATTATGCTTTCACTTTAAAAAAAATAGTCCGCTTTGAGACAAATATTTGCCCTTATAATTTTTCCACCACACTCCCTATTTTACCTCATACTTAATTTTTACAATATTCTCTCAACTTTCTTTATATTTATCCTTACACTGTTCTTCCCTGTTCTGCAATAATAAACATTTGTCTTTATTTACCCCCCCCCCCCCCCCCCCCCCCCCCCCCACTACCTGAAACTCCCGCCAATTCACGTGAAAACGTCGCCATAATTACCGACGGAAACGAGGCCTCTCCAGTCGTGGAAACACGAAATTTTTCTTCCCCCGCGCCTCATCCTGTGCTAAACGAGTCTGGCTTTTGTCTGTGTGGCTTTGTTTAATCTTTGATTAAAATCGTCCCGTGCGCTTGGGTAGACTTTCTGTTTAGACCCCTACAGTGGCCCGGTAAGCATTGATCACCGGGGGGAAGTTGGGGGACGTTTTGTGAAAACTCTTGAAAAATCGCTCGCAGAAATCACTCATGCGTTTCCGTAATTCCAATGAGCGAGTGAGTGATTTTTTTTTTTTATTTTATTCTGTGGTAATTATTTTCTTAAGAAGCTCATTGATAAGGTTTTTTTTTTTTGTTTTAACATTTTTGGATGAAAATTTTGTTGTAGATTTTTTATATTTTTTTCATTTTAATTAAATTCTAGACAGGAAATGATTTTGAATATGTATTTAAAAGCTGGATGGAACAAAACAAAAAAATGGATCGTTGTGCTTCAGTTATTTAATAACAGAATCTTTTAATTCCCATTCTGAACTTTTGTTCTTAAATTGTTATAAACCGATAGTTGATTTTTGGTTTTCAATTTATTTTCAAAATGGGAGTACATATATATTTTTATTTCGATTTTCTTAACTATATAATTATTTTCATTTCAATTTACTGAACTATACAATTAACCAAAGAAGAAAGGATGTCATATAAGATTAAATTAAATCTGTGTTGCTTTAAGCCAGTAGTTCTTAACCTGGGCTCGATCGAACCCTAGGGTTTCGGAGAGTAAGTTTCAGGGGTTCGGCGGAGGTCAAGCAACACACCCAACTCACATGATTCACAATTTGATTTTGTCAAAGCGGATGATAGAACTATCCAGAAGGATTCGGTAAAACTGTTGGGATTCGGTACTTTCATAAAGGTTAAGAACCGCTGCTTTTTCATTGAGTCAACCCGACAAATACATTGGGGGAAAAATGTTTCCTGATCTCATTATGTTTATTGTACGGTGATTTTCTTTTTATACAAGTCCTTTTTCCATCAATTTTTTTTACTAGGATTTTGAAAAAAAAATCATAATAAATTAACTTTAATCTCTACCATTAATGCTGTTTTATAAACTATGCTGCTTTCATTTTAAAATTTCCGCAGTAATTAAAACAAAACTAAAAATAAAGAAACCCATAGTAACTAATTTCTAGCCATATTTATAATTTTAATCTATTGTCTGGTTCATCACATTGGTATAAAAATATTCTCTGCTCGAGCGCGTTTACGCATGCGCGAATTAGCCAGCAGTGCCGGGAGTCACATGACCAAGACAACCGCCTTGAGAACAGTACCGTTCTTAAGCCCGCATCTTTTACATCAATTTTCGTCCCTGTCTCCAACCTCGGATAATTCGCTATACTAGAGGTAACGCTTCATTAAGTCTTACAGATGGAATTAAATGTTTTTAAAAGACAGAATTACAGCTGGGATATTTGGTAATTTTGGGAGCCGGACGTTTCCTGAAAGTCACTTGCCCGAAAGCCATTTGCCCGAATGGACCCTTGCCCGAATGGACACTTGCCCGAATGCGACAACTGCCCGAATGGACACTTGCCCGAATGTGACAAATGACCGAATGGACACTTGCCCGAATGCGACAACTGCCCGAATGGACACTTGCCCGAATGTGACAAATGACCGAATGGACACTTGCCCGAATGCGACAGATGCCCGAAATCGGCCTTCGGACAAACGGCATTCGGGAAAGTGTCTTTCTGTAAAAACGCCCGGCTCCCAATTTTTAAGAGTGAGTTCTTTTTTTTTTTTTTTTTTTTTTTTTTGCAAATGACATGCATATAAATAAAAAAAAATATTTTACCTACGCAGAAACTACAATTGAGATTTCCTATGCTGATTTTCAGTATTTATTTTATCACAACCTTTACTTCACTTTAAATTATATTTTTATTATCTTTGAATGGTGGAATAATTATGAGGGTAAATATTTGTCTTACAGCGTAATTTTTTTTCTTAAAGAGAAACAACAATTTTAAATATACATAAAAGAAGTTTTAAAACATCTATATTATCAGTTATTACACTATAATTTTTAAAAAAAAACATTTTTAAATCGTTCACGACAAAATATGACAAATAAAGAAACACTTTAATATTTAGTTACTTTATTTTGACAGTAAAGCAAGCATGCAACATTTTTATGATGTAGCTGCCAGAGTTCTATACAGCCCACCTCTGCAGGTGGACCAGGTGTGTGAGGGTTAGGTGACACGATTTGCTCTCGTCACTTAAGAAGGAATACAGGAATTTGAAAAAAGACATCATGTGCTCGTTAAAGAATCTTTTTTTGTTTAATAGCTTAAATCAGTGGATGGAACATGCGACTCCTAAACCAGATAAAGCCTATATCATCTGACTGCATCTATCTCAACTGAAGGTGCTGAGTTTATTACTGTCTTTCAATGACAATACTGGGAAAATATATTAAACCACACATATATAAACTAGTTTATAATCTCATATTGTAGATATAGTTTACTTAAATAATCGAGCAAAAATCACGTGTATAATGGTTATTTACGGAACGGTGGTTTGTGGTCAGTAGCTTTGACGATAGAATGTCTGTAATAATCTCATTATATCAAAAAAAAAAAGAGGAACGGCTTTGGTAGAGAGATAGAGCATACGGTTCCAAAACCAAAAGTCTGGAGTTTGACTAGCAGGTTTTTAGACCTCTTTGAGTCGTCACCCCTCCCCACCCTACCCCCACCTTTAATGGACATAGAACTAGCTTGCAAAAATCAAAGCGACTACCAACAATGTCGACCACACCATACCCTAATACATCAAAGGTGTCGAGTCATGTTAACTCTCCCTCCTCCGCCCTATAACCCCGTTAGGTCTAAAATGGGAAGTTAAAAATAAAACCATTATTTTCTTCACAAAAAAGTTTACACTTTAAACCCTGTTACCAAGAATCAATAGCAAATTTCAGACGAAGCAAAAACTAAAACTTTAATCCCAACCAGTACTTTCTAAACTCTAAATCCGTCTTATCCCTTAAAATTTCAGCTTTCGTCCGTAGCGGCGATTATTCATCAAATTGTCAACTCCAAATGATACATTACACACACAAATCAATGCGACATGCTAATTAGTCATGTGATTAATTACGTTTTAGTCCCCATATTCCTCTAATACCCCTATTAAAACCTAAAGCCCCTTGCGCGGCCGGAGAATTGTAGCAACCGAGCCGCATTGAGCGGGAAAACAAAAGGCTTTCGCTAGTCGCTGCCCTTTACCCCAAAACAGTTCATCCACTTGCAATTTTTACCTGAAGCGCGGAGAAATATCTTTGTTCCGGACAAGTACACGCGTGCATTTTCAAAAAAGTACCCACGTGCGATAGGATACGCCTGCTCGGAGCGGAAATCTCACCTTGCGCATGCCCACTCGAAACGACAAAAAAATGTTCAGGCCATTTTCAGGGATTTTCCTCCCATTTTTTCCCCCACCCTTCTCCTCGTTCAAAGCGCGGCTTATCCCTGCGTCCATTGGACCGTGACGTCTCGTGGCACGAGCAATTAGCTAGAATAGAACTCCAGATGAGTGCCAGGCGAGGGGCCAGCAGAGGGAGGTGAGGGAGGTGCGAAATGCCAAGAGGAATAACCGTGGCCTTAAATCTATACCTTTAGTCGAGTCGAACTTCAGTCATTATGTATTACATTTCCATTATATCCGGGCCTTAAATCTATACCTTTAGTTGTGTCGAAGTACAGTCATTATGTATTACATTTCCATTACATCCTGGCCTAAAATCTATACCTTTAGTTGAGTCGAAGTACAGTCATTATGTATTACATTTCCATTAGATCCGTTTTGTTGTATGTGTTTTCATTAACAGATTACTGAAATACTACACATTAAACAGATTTGCTTCAACTCAGATTGTGTATTATGTGGGGTAATATACATATTGGATGTAAGTTTCATGCATTTGCTTACCACAATAATGGAATCTTCCTTGAAAAGGGGGTGTTCGGTAAATGGTAGCAAACTATACGCTAGCATAACTTGCTAATGTCCGGGCTTATTCTAAGACTAAACCAAACTCAAAGCCATCCTACCATAACATTAACACTTTAGTTTCTGGACTAGCCTTAATGGTAAACTTAATGGGAAAATGACACAACCTAACTTACCTATGTTTGGAAGAGTCCAAATTTCGGACACTGGAATGTGGAGTATAGGTGCAAGTTGGGTAGGATTTAGTTAACGTTGATGTTATCAGGCTATAATAGTATTTAGTTTGAAGATTCCATTATTGTGGCACGGGTACTCCGACACATGCCCTTATTAGCCCCCAATCTTCTTCTTTTTGTTCTTAATTTTAGTGTTGGAAGAGATCCCCCCCCCCCCCACCCAACACAATTATGTATACGTGTCAACTGGTTATGCGCCATTGAGACTATTGACTCCTATTTCAGCCTGCTTTTCTTTTTTGTATGTGCTTCCTTAGCCTTTGTCCAACCAAGAACAAACTACAAGGCAGCAGTTCTTTGAATTTGGAGTTGTCTTTCCTAGAAGAGTTGCTGTCCCCAGCATCTGCCCGAAGGTTCGAACTCCAGACTTTTCGGTTGAGCAACCAGGAGCTTTACCGACTCGACCACGCCGATCCCCAGCTGCCAATAAAAGAACAGGGAATACACAGAAAAAAATCACGAAAAATAAAGTTTTAGTTCACCTGTTTATCTGAACAAAATATTATATACCGGTCGCTTAATTATGTTTTGCGAAAATATTGTACGTAATTATTTTGGTATTTAATACACTAGAAAAAAACAACGAAACAAGCTTGCACGATCAATATTAAATGTTAACATTTTGTTCAATTATTTAAACAAAAATGTGTACATTTTCTCAATTGCATACGTATTTTTGTTACAAAAGCTCATATCGGTGAGTACTCGATCACTGTTGATGTGGGAGGGGGAGGAGGAGAGAAGCGCTGAGTATTTGGGGCGATGGACTTGAACTTACCCCCCCCCCTCCCCTGTATAATGCTGTACAAATGCAGGTTTCACTCACGATTGGTCCTGGTTTGTTGATCGCCTAAAGACCTTTCAAATAAAGACCTTTTTGACTAAAGACCTTTTTTTAAAATTCTAACAAATTTCTTGCGCCCACTCGCACGTGTCGAGACTGAGCACAAAACCACTAATTCAGCCACTAGACAGTCACGCTTCAGTGATCACGGACAATCCGGATCCGTTAATAGGGGAACTTTTTTTTTGGAGGGAGTGAGTTTTTTTTTAAAATAAAGATGTGGGAGGGAAGGAAGGGGGTTGAGGGGGGGGGACTTCTCGACGAGTTGAAACACAAGATATTGTGTTCGTATTCTGAACAGGGTTTTTTTTTAAAAATATAACAAATGTTATCCCGCGTTAAAGGAGATAAAAAAAAAATGTTTAACTTTATCTAAGACAGTGACATCATTAAAGATGGCGGCCATCATGCAGGCGGAGTAGTTCAACCTACCATAAGGGTAAGGAAAAAAATTATATTAACAAAAAATTATTTTTTTAAAAACTAAATAAAAGTTTTAACCATGTCGCATTGTGTATTTTAAATGTGAAGTAAGGAACAAAGAAACCTAGTCATGTCACTAAAAATAGAATTGATTCTCGTCCACTCCCCCCCCCCCCCCCCTGCTGCCAAGATTAACAGTCAAAGATCACAACGATAAATACGACATTTAAAAAAACACATGCAGAATAAATCATTGGATTATAAATAAAATCTTCTAATCGTTAAATGAATAGATGTGTTCAACTTAGACGGTCAATATAGCAGGTGAAGTAGAGCTCAATTGTTTCCGTTATCTCGATATGTGAAAAGATCGTGTAGTCATCACTATGACGTCATCATTTTGATATCATTTACCATCCGGATGTAATCCCAGAGTAAAATGTGAGTAGAAACTAATAATATTATATGTAATTCTAGAAAAAATGCTACTACTAGGCAGTAATCGACTTTAATGTAATTGCAATCATACATTACTACCAACGTCCCCTCTAAGCTGCGCGGTTGGGCAGCCGCGCAATAGTTTTGACCTTGCCACAAAGACACTTTGTAAAATGTATCCTTGTATAACTTTTAGAAGACGCTAGCTTTTCCACTTAAAATTAACGCTGATTACTATTAAGTAGTAATCAACTTCAATGTTATTTTGGTTCGATGTTACCTATGATTTAAACAATTTTAAAAAGTTAAAATGTGTCAGGGATTCTGTAATATCTTCTTCCATTGTGAGGTTTTAGAAATCTCGCAGCAAGCGTCATCATAATTCTTGCATCAAGTGTCACTTAGAAAATCTTGCAGCAACTGCCAACTAAAATCTTGCACCAACTCTCACCTAGATATCTTGCACCAAGCGTCACCCATAAATCTTTCACTAAGTGTCACCTAAAATCTTGCACCAAGCGTCACCTAAAATCGTGCACCAAGCGTCACCTAAAATATTGCACCAAGTGTCACCTAAAATCTTGACCCAAGTGCCAACTAAAACCTTGCACCAAGTATCACCTAAACTCTTGCACCAAGCGTCACATAAAATCTTGCAGCAAGCGTCACATAAAATCTTGCAGCAAGCATCACCTAAAATCTTGCACCAAGCGTCACCTATAATCTTGCACCGACTGTCACCTAAAATATTGCACCAAGTATCACCTAAAATATTGCACCAAGCGTCACCTGCATCCTCCAGCTATTCTTACAGATGACGGCCGTGACGACGATGAATACGCGGATGACATTTTCGTTATCTCACCATCTCTGTCTTTATCTCACCTGATGTCACTACATTGAACTCAATTTCCCAAAGAAATATTTTAATGTTTCTCTTTCACATGAGTTTTTTTTCTTAACAATGCATGTGTTGCGTCCCTCAACTCCACATCTTTAAACCTACGAGCTTTCGCTAACTTTATCATTTTATTTTGGTGCGCAATTTTTTTTTCAAAACGTAAGACAACAAACGCCCTGTCGCCTGCGCCCCCCCCCCCTTACACCCACCCACCCTCCGTCGTACTCCCCGCTATACAACCAACAAATGAGGACCCAAGCACCACCGCGGGCTACATAATCTTGACACCCGTTCGCCATAGACGGAGGGGTTGAAAAAAATCCAACTCTGCCCTAAACCTAAACGATAATTTATGAAAACAAACTCCCGAGTTCACCCGGTGCGCGCCTTTCCGTGTATCCCATCGGGAAAACCCCCATTCATCTGGGGAAATAATGTAGACTTTATGCGACCGGCGGTGACATCACAACAGTGGTTCTGCGCCGCAGAATGCTAATTATACACTTAGGATAATTGTAGGCGGAGCGATAAAGCGCAGACTACTCCACACCACAACTAACTAAGCTGGCGTTTTGAGTGCCCAAATAAAGAAACACGACTTCTCGTACGGGGTAGTGTCAACATTTCAACAAGTATTTTTCTCTTCATTTATTATTCACCCCTCGTCAACAGTAAAAAATAAAATAAAATGAAAAGCGCTTATGAATATAAAAGCAATTCAGGAGAGGCCGAAAATTTTCATTTTTTTTTTCTATTCTTTTTTTTGACTTAATTCTAAAGAAAATCTGAAGTATAGTTAGGGGATTGTTTTAATTTTATAATCAGTCAATTAACATGTTTATTTAAAACCTGAACAATGCCTTCACATTAATGCCAATATTTTATTTGGTTATTTGTTTGTCGAAGACACACACACAGCTAAATACATTGCACTAGTATGAATTTTAAAGAACCATTCATCAATAATTATTTAATTAATTGCAGACGTCTAAACTTTTTTTCTCAGGTGATCAAACTTCCCCTAGTCTGGAATATATTTTCTTTCCAGAAAGTTCCAACCTCCCACGCTTTCTACTATTTACTGTCAGTTTCTCATCCACTGTTTCCATCTGTTATACCCCCCCCCCCCCCCCCCCCCCCACTAGCCACTTGAAATATCTTGAACTGTGTAACACTCCAATCCCGCGTTCTCACTATAGAAAAGACCCAAAGCAGTGAATAGGCGGCACGGAGATTAATAATAAATAATATACACACCTTAGAGTGGGCACTCGGAGCCGTGTAAACAAGAAAAGAACACATTTTTCTAAAGTGTTGCAAGCGACGTTCAACTTGTATTCACGAAAACAGGGGCTACAGCTAGAATATTCCGAATGGGATTAGGGGGTTGTTTTTTTTTCTTTCAAGGGTTGAAATAAATTTAAGGTGAGTGGAGGGGGGGGGGGGTTGATTAGGAACCGCTTGACACTAAATATGAACTTTGAAATGGCGACAAAGATTTTCTGTCAATTAAAAGCGGACTTTAAACAACTAGTATTCGAAGGTTTTTTTTTTTTTTTAAGTGGGCGAGGGTTGAATAGGTGAATATTTCTGACAGATTAATAAATCTGATTAGACAATAGGGTGGGGGGGGGGGAGACTATGAGATAGAGCGAGTACAGGCTTACATGGTGACACGGAAGTTACTACCAAAAACAAAAAAAAAAACAAAAAAAAAACAACAAAAAAACAAGGGCAATGGGTAAAACGTTTTAGTACGAGATGACGTCATCAGAAAACAAAAACAATACCCCCGTCAAGTTTTCTATAATTAGAACAGGTGTTATTTGGTCCCTAGCGCTTACGGGATTGGTTAATTTTTAAATAGTTTCTCGATTGATTTGTACTGAAAATATTCGATATTGAAAAAAACATATTTTAATATATTTTTTTGGTGTGTTTTCATAGACTTTCAACGATTACTTCTACCACAAAAATAAACAGCACAAATTTACATAAAAATAGAACGGTTTCTTTTTGTAATCAGACCAACATAATTTTTTTTTTAAAATCTTCTGCGTTTATAAAAATAAAAATATTCAACAATAAAGTCCAGTATTTAAAGGGAAATGGTTTTTACGAAACTAAAGAATGTTTATCTTAAAAAAAGTATTGAATGCCGCGGGGAGTATGTCAACATTTTTTTATTGAACTTAAATTATACTGATTAGGAACTGTTTGTATTTTTTTGCAGTTTAGTTAAGTATAAAAAGTTGTGCAAAACTAAATATAGTCATATTACAAAATATGACGTACAAAATATCAGTAATAAAATCTGATGTAATACTCGTGTAACGATTTTCCTATTCCTAAATAGTGCCGGGAATATGAGCTAGTAAAAATCAAAAAGTAGGATGCTAGTTTGAACTGAAAGTTAATTTTAGTTGAGAATTGTACATATGTACAGATTCGATACATTAGGCTCGAAAAGTGTATGTAATCATACTAAAAAATTATAAACTTTAAAAACATTTGGCAAGCGATAAAACTATGCATTTTTAAAAATGAAAACTGTTTGGGAATCATCGATTACATCCATTTTAATATTTTTGTATTGAACAAAAGCCGTTGAAATACCGTTTAGAATTGTTTTATCAGTTCAAATATAAATTTAAAGAAAAAAAAGCCCTCAACCCCTCTTTGAAGTCAACCGTAGTGATCAACATTTTCCGGGGGGACGGACGCGGGGACATTGGTAAAAGTATGTTTTTTCTATATAAGTTCCATGTCGTCCGGAGGAAGGGGGGGGGGAGTTGGCAGAAAAAACTCTGTTTCAAATCTTACTAGTTTTTAAGCTATTTTTAGAGCTACGAGACTTAAGCATATCGAAGCTGTAAACGGGTTAAGGTTTTTGTTATAAAAGAAAAGTTGACGGTTTTGCGATGTTTAATCTAAGCTATATAGAGCCTATATGTTTGTTCTCAGATTAACTCGGTCCTGTCAATTCTGGCTTGAATTCATCATGGTGATTCTATGTTGAAATTGGTCATGTTGATTCTGGGTTAAATTTCCCTTGAAATTTTTTTTTTAAAAAGTTTTAATTCACATTTTAAAAAGATCGAAACAAACAAAAATGCGTAAGCTTTCATCAAATCGTGACGCTGATAATAAAACCCGACTTCCTGCAGTCAAAACCCGCAGCCGAGTTACGTCCCATTAATTCCGCGGACAATTCTTTTCTAGGAACGCTGAGTAAATTCTCAGGCCGATTTTCTCCTAATTACACGGGCAATTAAAAGCCGAGTCACGTGACCACTTGTCCATTTTCATACGCAATGTCACACGGACTTTGTAGCCTGGCTGACGTGGGGAAACAAGGCCAGGAGGTTTAGGCACACTCGGTAAATATGACAGGTCTGTTCATACAGTTGGTTCGGTGCTTGTTAAAAGCTTGGGGAATATAAACAAAAACACTCAACCAACTTCGGTGTGTGTATATATATATATATATATATATATATATATATATATATATATATCCTGTTTGTGCCCAAGACACAAGATGAATTCTACTTCATCTGATGGGTAGACTCATGGACTGATTTGAACCCGAATTCGAATTCGAGCCTCCCACCCACCCCTCTCTCCCTCTCTCTCTAAATGTAAATATATATATATATATATATATATATATATATATATATATATATATATATATATATATATATATATATATATATATATATATATATGTATGTATGTATGCATATATGTACATATATACATATGCCTTTATATATATATATATATATATATATATATATATATATATATATATATATATATATATATATATATGTATGTATGTATGCATATATGTACATATATACATATGCCTTTATATATATATATATATATATATATATATATATATATATATATATATATATATATATATATATATATATATATATATATATATATATATATGTATACATATATGTACATATATACATATGCCTTTATATATATATATATATATATATATATATATATATATATATATATATATATATATATATATATATATATATATATATATATATATGCAGGTAGATTATTTACGTTCTAATTTAGCCCCAATTTTTAGCCTTTTTGTTTTATTCCAAATAATGAAGTAGCTGCGTCCCAATCAACATGACAGTAAAAGTTACAATTTTTACTTTTTTTTTTAATTTAACAGTCTTAAGTATGATAGCTTTTAGTGCAAATTTAAAAAAAAATCTCTAAGAGAGCGAGACGGACATGCAGGTGAGTTGTCGTTGACTGGGCACCATCTGGCGAGAGGATCAGGGTACTAACCACTCGACCACCATCTGCAGACAAGGGGCAGGATAGCTTCCCTTGACTGCTCATTTGTATTTTTGTATTCCCCCCTTCATGCGAGGCGGGGTATAAATGGTGAAACTCGTGTTGGGCAACATCATAAAAACAAAACACTCGAGGTTGTCGAACACAATTTCAACAAATAACCTACACAAATCCCCGAACAAACCCGAACAAAACCGAACAAAACACCGAAAAACCCCGAACAAAATCCAAGTACACCCAGACGGGGATTGCTCGAGTATTCCCACGTGACCTACCATGGTACGGCTGTCGGCCTCGTTTCGGGAACAGCGCTGGGAACTTGTACTTAGGCTGGGAATCATGACTGAGGAACAAAGAAAGATTGACCTTAAGGGCGGGTTAGGGTTCAATTAAATATTTTATCCAGAGCAGTGGTTCTTAACCTTTGCCTACCACTAACGCCTTTGTAAAAGAAAAACGCAATCTTTTAGATTAGGTGCTCCATAAGAACAGAAGATGTAGCATTTATCTGTTTCTCTGACCTATAATATGAAGGGGTAGTGTAGCCAACACTATGGCTAGCCGCTTCTCCTTCTCCCCGAATCATGTCAGGTACGCAATAAAGCTGGATGGAGCCAGGAGTCAAGAACGCGAATTCGTGAATGAAATTTTCGGAGTAGCAGTCGTGTGCTCAACCGCTCGACCACATCGTTCCATAGTGACCCCCTTACGAGCAATATTAAAACAACAACCCTCTTTTTAACAAACTTCAAATCAGCAAGTAAGAATTACGGCATTAGTCGCCTTATTTTTTCAACTCGACAACTCCTACTTGAGAACCACTGATTTATTTTATTTCCGTATATCGAGCGTGTGATCCTATAGCTTAACACTGTAACATTGAACTATGAGCAGGGATTTCTCATCGTTTCTAGCCGTCACCAAGCCGATCATGCACAATGAAGCAGCTCCGTAGTTCCAACTTTAATAAAAAGTGCTTTTCAGAGTTAAAGACGTGGTTATTGAACCGTCTAAATTCTACGTTTACTTTATGATAAAACCTCCCTCGTTCATTTATTTATTTATCTAAGCCAGCTACTGTACACAGGCGATGAAGTTCAGGCGTCCTAGGATGCATGTGACTGCACTAATTTTTAAATGCCGACGTCACGAAAACAGGCAATTTACGCTATTGCCCAACAAACCCGAAAGGGTTAATTTTTTTAAGTCAATTATTTTTAAAAAGATATTTTTTCACAATTAAAATTACTTTTTTGCAGAAATACTACACTGTATGCCATTGAAAGGACAAATATCATTTTAGTTACACATATATTTTTATTACCATCATGTTCCTCTCAGCATTTACAACCATTTAATATCCTCCCCCCCCCCCCCCTTGTCAACATTGACACAACCAAAGTATCTGTTTGCATAATTAAGAGGTTCAAAGCGGCAAACTCGGCACCGTTAGGAGCGTGCCGTCCGTCGGCAAACTCCGGACAATACAAACACTTTTATCCGATGCCGGCTGTCATAGGCCAGTATATGCCTCGCTTCCCCTCACCCTACTTTAGATCCTTTCCATGATGGCACTAAAGCACTCGTTTTCCTTTGTTTTAATCCACCCTCCGTGTTGATTTTAGCGATGACGTGACGCTTGTCTATTCAAAACAAAAGCTCAGGGGGCTCTTTATTGGAGAGGGCGGTGGGTGGAGGGGGGGGGGGCTTTTAAGGGCAGAGAAAGGAAATTTTAAAAGACTGAACTGTTTGATTAAGTAGTGTTGCAATTAGAGTGAACTCGCGTTTGGTACATAAAAACCGATGAATATAGTTATACACTTCCTCTTTTATGTAATCCCAGTTATCAAGCACCAAGGGCAACAACTCTGGTTAACCGATATAATACAACAAAATTTTGAGGGCTAAAATATTTCCAATGTGGCCAACACGTTATGTTAACAACTTCCTATTGCGAAAAAAAAAAGCCAAAAATACAAATTTCTCTTATATTCTTTTATAACACTAAGGCTTTGGGTGATTCCAGTGGAATATGGCAATAGATAGAAAATTTATATTTCCGCCCCCCTTCACCCTCCCCCACCCCCCAATATACCCTCTAAGGAGGGAAAGCTAGTATGCAAACTATTTTCTGTGCGCGCTGTTCTAAAAGTCTTATACAAGGATATATTTATTTTACAAAATCACTGCGCGGCAGCTCAAAACTACTGCGCGGCACCACAACCGCGCAGCTTAGAGTGACCCGACCCCCCCCCCCCCCCCCCCCCCCCCGCTGGAGAAAAATGTTTTAAAGAAACACTGCGTACGTCTGTGACAAGACCGCTCGCAAAAAACAGAGGAGAAAAATTCTTAGAATATGCTGCTTTGTGTGAATATGATATTCAAATTATCAAATTCTGAAGGTTTTTGAGAAACCGGAAATTAAGTGAAATACTACTTCCGGTTATCGGAAATCGCTCAAAAGTTGGAAAAACTTAGGAATAAGATTTTGTTTTTACTTATGTATGAAATTTCCTCCGCCAAGTTGAAACGGTACTCAAGTTATCGTGTTTACATTCACACACCGACACAAAGACAGACAGACACAGACACACACGCACAAACACACACACATTATACAGGCAAGATTGCAAATACTGTTTTTTCGACTCAAAAAGGTGTAAAACGTCGAGATTTGTTAAAATTTCGGTTGTTCGAAAATGTTCCCCTTCAATAATCGAATACGCGAAAATACATAATAGTAGCGACTTCTTAGAACTTTAGCGAACTATAGTTAAAAAATTTAAACGGCAGGCGCTCAAGACTTCTTACCATAGAACTTGGTTTGGTTCGAACTCACGTGTCTTTAGATTTAGACTTAAATATAAAAAAAAAAGAATTAAAGGTCATAAAATTTAAATGTGGGCACCCTTTCCGGTAATATTTAAAGTTTAATAATTTTCAATTGGTCGCCATTTTCATAAAAACCCTGGCAAGCTGTTTCTGCCACTTAATTGTTCCTTACACATTGACTAGCTGACGCTGTGTTTTAAGTGGAGTTTTAAACAACAACGTTACAGAATTATTCAAAGAATTTTTAACTACTTATGGTACGTTTGAATTCATGCCATTTTTTTAACAAAAAAAAATCAAGTTCGATGGCATATCGATTATATTGATTAGTCCTTAACTCATTGATTTTTAAACGTAAGCTGAATTTTCAAAAGTGGAGCTACTTAAGGTATTTATTAAGTTTGTTAAAACTCTTCAAATGTATTACAAAATAGTGTTTGTCGAATCTTGAAAACAATGTGTATAAAAGCGTAAAAATTTACTGAAATGTTGGGTGTTTTTGTTCGAAGAAGGAAAGTTAAATGTAGCTAATCGATCAGATTTTCACTGGCCGGTTGGAGAGTGGTCGGTATTTTAGAAACTCCTCCCCAAAATTCTAGTCCACACTCCTCGCTCTGTGCTGCCATTTGTAATTTTTGTGCAGTCCTTCCGTCCCAAACAAAAGCTGCAAGAAGGAAAACGAAAGACAAAATAGGGGCCGGAACTCGAAAAAAAAAAAACACCAATGAAGGGGAAGTAAGAACACGCTTTTGAGTGAAGAGTTATATCCCGCGAATATGGTGAAACAGACTATTCGAGGACCTCTATTAAAGTCTGTGAAGACAATTGTCCCCAAACTTTTCCTGTTTGCTTGTCTAGCCGTGTTTAAACGCTGTACTTGATTCGATGGGGCGGCAGCGTTTAAACACTAGACTCGATTCGATGCGTATTTTTTTCCCGCTTTTTTCTTCCATCAGGTCACGTGGCGCAGACATCCGGTGCAGGTGCAAGTGGCCAGTGGTGCTTGTTCAGACCCCGGGTCGGGAATAAAAGGTCGTCTGCCGGCCACTACCTGGAAAACTGGAATATTTTTTAGGGATGAAAAAAAAGCCATTCTTTGCATAAAATTCCTCACTGTGTAATTAAACAGAGGGTGTTTTATGACGATTTAATCACGATGCCAGTAGTTGGAGAGGGGGATGGGGGTGGTGGATGAGGTAGGAGTCAACTGGGACGTTGTGGAGGGAGGTTCGGTCCTCGGTCAAAGACAATAGTACCTCGTGTTTGCCAGTGCCATTTACGTGTATACATAACGAGTATGGGGTGGGGTTGAGGGCGGAGGTGGAGAAGGGGGGGGGGAGTCAAATAGGGCGCGGGCGTCGGTCGTGTTTTACAAGACAAGAAACACGGGTTTAATAACGCGTGTTTGCCTGAGGGTCGTTTACATGTATCCATCAAGGGGGGCGCCTGGCGAGTGGGGTTGTGTGTGTGTGTGGGGGGGGGGGGGGGGGGGGTTAAACAGCCGGGGATCGTTAACACCGTGTTGACAAATGGGAATGTCAGCCGTTCCGGGCCGAGGAGGGTTAAACCGTAAGCTGTTTGTTGGATGTTTGTAGGCTGACATTAGCGTATACTTCAGTGCCGAGTGCCACACCAGCTTCTCTCCACACACCCCCCCCCCACCCCCCCTCACCCTGCCCACACAAGTGATGTTAAAGAAAGAGAACATTGCACGGTCGATTTGACAATACGTTAAGCGCTCACTTTGTGTGGGGAAATGTGTGTGTGTGTGTGGGGGGGGGGATTTAGAGGATGTCAAATAACGGACGATGAGAGGTTATACATGAGGTATGTTTAAGCTGGGCACGTGACCAAGCGATTCACTTGATGAGCAAATACAAGCTAGTGAATAAAACAATTTATTGTAATATATATATATATACATATATATATATATATATATATATATATATATATATATATATATATATATATATATATATATATATATATATATATATATATATATACCGCTATATAATGTGTATGTGTGTGTATATATATACAGATTTATATAGGTGGCGGAGTGGTCTAGCGGTAGAGAGCTGGACTACTGACCCGTAAGTCTTGAGTTCGAATCCGGGTTCATTTCAGTAGACTGTCCCTTAGTCAACCCATCAAGGGTTAGGGAAAGTAAAGGCGGCTGGGCATAGTGACCATACTATCTGTTCATATGCCGAGGTCACAGTGAACTCTAATTCACTTGCCCTATAGACCGTCATGTTTGAAAAGGGAACTTTACTTACAGATAATACATATATGTATAAATGTATATATGCATATATATGCCAAAGCACAATGTTGGGATGCCGTGGCCAACTTCAGATATATTATATATACGAGTTAGTGTTATGGTTTTTGAGGGGTACTGAACTACTTGAATAGATTGGGCAATTGTCACACTGTATCTGGCGTGTAAGCAGGCGTTTGGAAAATTGTATTTTATAAAGTTGATATTTTACTTTGGGCTAGTAAAACATCAACTTTTATAAAATACAATTTTCAGACAGACGTGTGACTCGGAATAAAATTTTATTTTTTATAAAAGTTAATATTTCACTTGTTGCCCAGACAACTCTCCTGTTTAATGGGACAACACCTAGCGTGTCCACCGGCACGCTGTTCATGTCCACTGTTTGACTTGAGATCTGTCTTGTGATGTTTGTTTGAGCTGGGCGCGCGACATCAGCAGGTGCAGACGATCAAGATGGCGTTTTCGGGCGACAACTACAGCTAATGTTATGACTGAGTTAGCTTTGTTTTATTATAAGCCACTTGGCCAAAAATTAGATTTTTGTTTTGTCCATAGGGATGATGAGGTTGGAGGTTACACTCCGCAATTCAAAGCCAATAACTCATTATTGTTGTAATAAAATATACACTGTTGAAGAAACTAATCTTTTTGTAATAAAAGCTTTGGTCGCTGATGATAATCTCTTACTTATTTTAGCGACCACGAGAGATCAAAGCTTTTATTAATTAAAGCAAATTAGTTTTATTTTCTTATTTTCGGTGCATTTAAAAATTGTTACTATGACAGTTTTTATATTTGCTACTCTAAAAAAATATTTATAAATTACTGTTTTACTCAGATAAAAATAAAAGAACACAACTGTACAGTAATCTTCTGACTTGTAGTATTTTCCCTATAGTTTGTTTGTGAAACTGCAGTATTTTGTAACCCTCTAACGCAGAAATAAAAATTACACTCCAATTTTAATTTAATTAAGTATTTTCAGGAGTCTTTTTGCATATATTAATTTGAAACATTTATTATTCAATGCAAATTCGATAAATATGTTAAGGATTATAATGTGAATTAAAATTTTTAGTAATAATGGAAGCAAATGTCAAACAGGTTTTTAAAGCACCATATATTTGACACAATAAAGGGTCTTTATGCGTATTAAATACGGTAATCGTCCCGCACTAAATAATCCGCTTTCACTCGTGTGGTTTATGATAGTTTATGGCACAACGCTGGCGTCAAATGTGCCCAAATCCTACTAATGTCCTTCTTACAGCTGTGTTTGCCGACTGTTGTCGCTGTACTTCTCAACTGAGCTATTGTGTGTAAGATTTGTGAGATATTTGACTTACTTGTGACGTTGCTGGTTTATTTACTTTTAGGAAGATTAAACTTGCGTTAAAAAGAAGGCAAAGAATGAATAAGGGAAACAAAACAAAATGTACAGTACACTTTATGCTGAGTTAACTGAACATCTTAGAACTCCGTGTCCACACCTCCAATCTGGTTAAAACCCACAGATTCCAAGATTTATATTTAAAAAAAAAAAAAATTGGCAAATATTGAGGACGTCTTGGAGGTGTTAACATAACGAAAAAAAAATTGAAAAAAAAAATCAATCTTGGCTTAGGAGTTTTGGTTGGGTGGAAGAGCATACACCTGTTAATCTTAATGTCTCAGGTTCGATTCACACGAATCCACGTCATGTGCACGAGTCCGCCCAGCTGTTATGGGTACCTGGCTCCATGTCGGCTGGTCATAGTGCTGGTCACCTGCAGAGGCGTAGCGAGGGGGGGGGCATATTCCCCGGGTGCCGACCTTAGGCGGTGCCAAAATGGGTTGGAAAATGACTTGAAAGTTTGAGGGGGTGGGGTGCAAATCGAAAGTTTGAGGGGGGGGGTGCAAATCGAAAGTTTGAGGGGCGGGGTGCAAATCGAAAGTTTGTCCCCGGGCGCCGGGAAGGGTCGCTACGCCTCTGGTCTCCTGTTCACGTCATAAAATGAACTTAACTTTGTTCACTGTCAAAAAACAAAAAACTTTCCGGATTTCTAAATAATTTGACAATTTGTCTGAGGCTACTGTCAGACGAAATGAAACTTTGGTTCCACCACGCCCATCCGGCACTTCCGTCTCGCCTTAATTCCAGTCACGCGTGACACTGACGCCCAGCGTTAAATCCTGACAGGCGCCTTGTGCAATCATGACCAGATCACGACCCAGACGCCCCACAAAAAATATTCTCCCCCTTTAAAAAAATTATCCAATGTTTGTCTCCGCTTGCTTATCAATGAATTCGGTTTACGTAGCCAAATTTCCTCATTGGAGTTCAGCTATAGATCTTTTAATCCGGAGATTACGTTACAATTTTGACACCGAGTCCCGAATAATTAGAGATTCCGGGAAACCCCGAACTGTAAGTCGCTCGTCTTTGCTAATATTGGGGAATTCCTGCAAATTAACACCACTTAGGGCTTAGAAACGTTTTAGAATACGTAATTATGTTGTTGTAAGAATAAATGCTGGATTACGCGATAAGTAAAAGTGTGATTAATATCACATCGATAAATCGTCAGGTAAGATTAGCATGCTGTCGTCAGCTGAGATCGATTGATTAGTTTAAAAAAAATATTATTTGATTTGTCGTTATAAAAACATTATCTCTATATTATTCTCAATTTCCTTGTACTTTAGCACCAGTTCAGCACAGGTCACAGTCTGTGTAGTTTTTACATTATTTTCATTATTGAACGCTCAACTCCTACAGAACGAACCGAACCCGCGACCTTCGTGGACAGAGAGCAGTGCATTCAACACCAGACCACCTGCCAACAGACAAATTAAAACAGCATATTTCGTTTATTTAGACCCTCACCTTTACAGAATCTCTTGAATATTTAGGTTCTCCATGCAAAATGCGCCCTCCTCATACAAAAGGCGGCCTGCGTATATA
The DNA here is from genome assembly GCF_028476545.2 of Physella acuta. Lineage (NCBI taxonomy): Eukaryota > Metazoa > Mollusca > Gastropoda > Physidae > Physella > Physella acuta. Next base: position 354,318 of record NW_026732142.1, on the reverse strand, counting down.
GGCTTCCCCATAGAAAATGCGTCTGGCATATTAGGCTCCCAATACAAAAGGCGCCCTGCATATTTAGGCTCCACCACAAAAGGCGCCCTGCATATTTAGGCACCACCACACAAAGGCGCCCTGCATATTTAGGCTCCTAAACACAAAAGGCGCCCTGCATATTTAGGCTCCTCCACAAAAAGGCGCCCTGCATATTTAGGCTCCACCACACAAAGGCGCCCTGCATATTTAGGCTCCTAAACACAAAAGGCGCCCTGCATATTTAGGCTCCTCCACACAAAAGGCGCCCTGCATATTTAGGCTCCACCACACAAAGGCGCCCTGCATATTTAGGCTCCACCACACAAAGGCGCCCTGCATATTTAGGCTCCTAAACACAAAAGGCGCCCTGCATATTTAGGCTCCTCCACACAAAGGCGCCCTGCATATTTAGGCTCCACCACACAAAGGCGCCCTGCATATTTAGGCTCCTAAACACAAAAGGCGCCCTGCATATTTAGGCTCCTCCACACAAAGGCGCCCTGCATATTTAGGCTCCACCACACAAAGGCGCCCTGCATATTTAGGCTCCTAAACACAAAAGACGCCCTGCATATTTAGGCTCCTCCACACAAAAGGCGCCCTGCATATTAAGGCTCCTCCACACAAAGGCGCCCTGCATATTAAGGCTCCTCCACACAAAGGCGCCCTGCATATTAAGGCTCCTCCTCACAAAATGCGCCTTGCATATTTAGGTTCTCCATTCAAAAGCCGACCTGTATATTAAGGCTCCCCCATACAAAAATCTCCCTACATATCCAACCCTCTTTCACTACGACCATGCCCGTGTCCTCAGATCACCCGCAAGAGGTGCGAATGGCCAAGACAATTGTATTAACCTAATGTACACGACACCAGAGCGAGACGCTAGTCACACGTGTGCTGCGGCCCTCGGCTAAGCCCGGCCTCTTTGCCGACAAGCTGAGCTTCACACATCCTCGAGATTGAGCTGGTTCACACAACCTCGCGAACAACAGATGCGCGACATCAACCAACAGATAACATGGCTGGTTTTCAAATAATATTTTAATTTTTATTCACTAAGACTTATTTAGAATTGTTTCCTTGTTATATAAGTAAATGTCGGATGGCGAAGCAGGTAACGATTTTTTGGCCCCAAAGCTAACGATAAAAACATCTTAGCCCCTCAAGCTTTCGAATCTAAATTTTAAAAATTCATATATATATATATATATATAATTATATATATATAATTATATATATATATATATATATATATATATATATATATATATATATATATATATATATATATATATATATATATATATATATATATATATATATATATATATATATATATATATATATTTATATATATATATATATATATATATATATGTGTGTGTGTATGTGTGTGTGTATGTGTGTGTGTGTGTGTATATATATATAAATCGAATTGAAGTGAATGTTCTACTTTCCTAAACACCTCAGCAAAACACAAATGTAACACCTTAACCTTTCAATGAACCTGCCAAAATGATATATGTGGCCACACATGTTCATATCTGCTTTGGCCTTAACATTTTAGAAAGAAAAAAATCTGGGCACACACATTCATCGGCTGAATGGGAAAAATCAACACATTAGATCCCAGAACCTGTTTCCCCAACAATAACATGAGCCGGGACTCAGCGTCGGGATCGGTCAGGGATTTGGTCCCGACGGTCTCGGGGTTTAGGGGTCCGCGTGAAGCAATTGATAAATCAACCAGCGACCGATGATGACAGAAGTAACGCGAGTGTATAAGGACTTTAATCCGTGTAAACGCGGCTGTTTCGTGTTGGGGACGTTTCGGGGAAAGGTGGTTGCGGTGCGCTGTCATTTTGTTGTGGATGTTGGGTATCTGTTATGACAATAGATGGTTTGGAATTAAATTTATGAATAATTGGAAAACATGAGAATTGCAAGACGTTTGTTTTAAAGATGGTTGAACGATGACCACAGACACAAAAATACACTGGAAATGAACATTTTTTAAAATTACTGTGCACTTATAAATTTTAAAGAATTTAATAATTTGTTGTTGGTTGTTGTTTTTTTTTTTGTTATTTTGTAGCGCAGGGTTTTGTTATAGGTATGTCTCTGCAGAGAACAGCTATACGGATAAACAAATAAAATCTTCAAAAATTGCTGTCACATTGCACTGTCATCGAGTCCTAACACACGTGCCAAGTTTGAAGGAAACCGGTTCAGTAGAAATGGTCGAAATTTCGCTCGCCAGTTTCGGCCCGTGACAGACATGAAATAAAAGCAAGTTAAATAAACATAGGTGATTTACTAAAACATAAAGCCTGTAAAACTCTGACATGAAATCGTGTGATGTGTCTGACAGGGTACATCCAATAAGTCGTGATGGCAATACACTGGACCAGCCTGTGGTCCGTATCTCTAGCTTTGATGTAGATCATACACCCCTTATCACACACTGGACGCTGGTCAGTTGCTCCGTCAAGCCGTCGCATGTGGGATAACTGTGTTGACATTGGTCAGATCAGTCGGCCCGGGGTCATTCATCTGGCCAGATAAGAAAGTATTTGATCACGTGGGTTTCATGTTGTAAAACCAAAGTAACAAAGAGATGAAGACCAACCGAAAGTACACTGTATTCTACACACACGTTCTTGAAGCAGGTGAAGTAGAGTTCACACATTAAAATTGTATTAATGAGCAACTTTTTTGAAAGTACATATTATTTTTTCTATATATCAGTGGTAGTGGGCAAGATGCTATGGAGTCTAGTGTGACAGTTCCAATGGATAAACGAGCCTCTTTGTATTACGTATTAGTGCCTAGTTTGGGGTCACCTGCAAACGACGACACGTATTTAACTCTCCATACTAAGTCCGACACCACTCACCTTCGGTTTTCGACCTCGTTAATGAACGAGCCCTTGAACTAATGAATGAATAGAACATAGATACCAATAGTTTACTTTGTTGTGTACCTTTTAAAATTTAAATATAGTATACATAGAAAAATAGGTTCGGAATTTTTATATGTTTTAGTAGTATGAAAAAAAAACAATATCAAAACTACCCGCTTTTCATAAACGCGAGTTCACTATACGCTTACAGCGGAGTAACTTTCGTTGACACTATGAGAACAGGTATACATTTTATTTCCAGATCGCTATTTAAAAAAAAAAAGCATGGAAAACACACACAAAAAACCAGTACCAAAGTCTGGCAGACGGCAATGCCTAGCTACGATGACCTGCCTGTTGCCGGGCTGGGGGGAGTGGAGTGGGATTAGTGCCTGAAGATAACCCATATATCTGGGCGCGAGAAATCTTCCACTTTTCACACCTATACCCCAGGGAAACCCCGTGGCTTAGGGGTGGCTGATAAAGGCTAGAGGATTTCTAGGTTTTTCCCACCTTTACACAACTCGACTCGACTCGACATATATATATATATATATATATATATATATATATATATATATATATATATATATATATATATATATATATATATATATATATATATATATATATATATATATATATATATATATATGGTTTCACGTTTTATAAACCTATTATTCATAAAGTTCAATCTTGTTTTAATTTATTTTTTTAATCTAATTAGCAATTAAGTAATTATGGATAATTGAATGGGGACAGTTGCTTCATGTGTTATATCATTTTCAAAAGTTTAACAAAGCTTTCTACACAATATATTTTATATAAAATATATTAGAATATTTAGACAAAGTATTATAGGCACTACATGCATATCGTATACTAAATATCTCAGAGTGTATTATCTTTAGACAAAAACATCATAGAATATAGATCTTAGGTAAAATATAAGAAAACATAACTTAGATAAATTGCATGCAAATATACCATAGCTAAAATATCATAGAAAAAAAAGGTCTAAGACAAATTATTTTAGAAATGGAGAAAATTGCGACGAAAATAGAAATAAGTTGATGTACATTTAGCAGACAACGAGCTTTAGGTACATCATCTACATTTGCAATCGCGTATTGTAGTTTTTTTTTCTTTTTCTTTTGAGTCCTTCAGACTTCGATTAGTGAAGCTAAACAAAATATTTGCAAGTACAAGTGGCATTCAGTAAGGGAGTGTTTACATTTTTTTAAAAACAAATTGAAGGTCTTTACCAAGGTTCGTGCTAGATATTCTCCCGGAGAAATTTTTAAAGTCCTTTTGGCCTTTTTTATAGAGATATATTTGCTAATTAAAAATTTAGCTTTCAATTCAAAATATTATATTTTGGCTTGCTGCTCTTGAGTGGCACCTGGCATATAGTTCAACAACGAACCTGCCAGATAGACCACCAATGTAAAGAAAGATAAAAGTCCCCAATAGCTTGAGCCAGAAAAAAAAACAGCGGTTCGACGACTCCTTTTCTCCAGGCGGCCCGTCTAATTTCCCCGTCCCCGGGCTCGATGATTTGTGTCTGACTTAACGCTTCTAATGCGTTTGGCAGCCCATGTTTCCGTAAACTTTGGTGTCAAACACCAGGTTTGATTGAGATATTGTAGAAACAGCCTTCACCTTGTCAGTCGCTCGTGTGTTTGGAGTACTGACAGATAAAAAATAAATAAACGGGAGGGGGGGGGGGGGGTTGACTATAGAAAATAGTTCAATAAATATTTGTTTGTGTGAAGTTCTTTTATTTTCAGAGGTGAAAATGTGTGTGTGTGTTTGGGGGGGGGGGGCGCTAGGCACGTGATATGAATGTGTATATACCACGCGAGAAAAGCCGTATAAGAGCCGGCAATTAAGCCGGCAATTAAGCCGGTAACACACCTGTCTATACTGTAGAGCGCCGGGCTAAAATTATCAGCCTTTGTACTGGTAATATTTTTAGTCGTGGTACCGGCTTAAGTATCAGCTATAACACCAGCACCAGATTAAATATCAGCTGTAGCACCTAGCTTAAATATCAGCTAAAGCACCTACCGTAAATATCAGCTATAGCAGGTGTCTCCAAACTACGGCCCGCGGGCCGCATGGCCCGCGATGTCCTCTCATCCGGCCCGCGGAGATCTTTTTGTCCACGGAAAAAAGGTTTGTTGGTGATGGCTGAGGAACTTTGGACAGAAAAAAATCAAAGACATGATGGAACTAACTGGCCCCCGAACTAAAATCTGATAGTTAATGCGGCCCTCGGACTGAAAAGTTTGGAGACCCCTGAGCTATATCACTAGACCAGCTTAAATATCAGCTATAGCACCAGGCAATTTGTTTTAATGGGTATAGACCGATAACGTATCTGACTCTAATTAACCATTCATTGAACTGTCAAAAACATATTTATTCTATATATCTTGCCAGTTTTTTGCCTTGGTGTCACCCACCCTGGATGGTGTCACCCGGTGCGGTTCACAACCTTCGCCCCCCGCCTCACGACGCCTCTGGGACGACACATCAATCGCCATTTTCTAGCGGTTTTCTGGTACCGTCGTTTCCACAGTCTCCCACATCCAGATGTAGACTCTGGATAAAGTCTAGATAAACAGACGTTGTGCTGACAACAATACCTCTTCACACGCTGAAATAGACTAACTCTACTTCATCTACCCGGCTGTGTTGTCAGGAATGAAAAGGCTATTTAACTTCAATTCATAAAAAAAAAAACAATCCTCGACAAATATTCTGCGGTATAAATTTGTCATGCAGCACTGTTATCAAACGAGACCCCCTACCCAAACGCTAACCCTTACGGCTGTCTCGGCCTCGACATGAGACTCAGTTATAGATTGCCAGATAAATTACAATCCACCGTTCTGACCATCTGTTGCCGGCTAATCCAACCTCCGGTTCCAGCCGAAGCCGGAGAAATAAGAAACTAAAAAAATATTAAAATAAGAACTAAGCGTGTATCAGAGAGAGCTAGTTCTCCGTAACTTCCGTTTATGACTTGTGTGATAAGGTGATCTTGAGCGATTGTTTGCTGCTCGAGGTTGGAGTAAATCTTTGGCAGTGCTCGTCTACTGCATTATCAGCGGACGCTTTTAATTGTGTTGTTGTTGTTTTATTTTATTATCGGGGTTAGTTTTAGTACCATCAAAGTTTGAGTGGTTGCAGTGTTAAGTGGTGTGCTGTGGTGGTGTGGTGTGGTGGTGTGGTGTGGTGGTCTGGTGATGTGGTGTGCTGTAGTGGTGTGCTGTGGGGGTGTGGTGTGGTGGTGTGGTGTAGTACGGTAAAGTCGTGTTGTGCTGAAGTTTTGTGCTGTGTTGGTGGGCTGTAAAGTCACAATGTAGTGGTAGGCTGAAGTTGTGCGCTGTAGTGTTGTGTAAAAGTGTGCTGATATGCTGTACAGTAATGGTGTCCTGTAGTGCTGTAGTGTACTGCTGTTGTATTGTAGTGGTGTGCTGTAATGGTGTAATGTAGAGTTGTGGGATAGGTCATCACAAGCAACCCGTGCCCCATCCACCGACACCTCAAACGACTCGTATGTCATCCACACGACCTATACCCCTACCCACTGACAAGGTAAATGACCTATCCACTGACACGGCAAATAACCTATCCACTGACACGGCAAGTAACCTATCCACTGACACGGCAAATAACCTATCCACTGACACGGCAAGTAACCTATCCACTGACACGGCAAATGACCTATCCGCCATTCACTGACACGTCAAAACGTCCCGTACGCCTCCCACAAGTGTGTTTGGCCTACCCGGAGTGTCCTCCTATTGAGGTCCGACTCCTCCCGGCTCGAGCCGAGGGCCGTATCGTTTGTACAGTCCTCCACGACGAGTGGGGCTCTTTCACTCTCCCACCACCAACCGCTCGGCGGGTTGCGGAGCCCGGGCTCCGGAATGAGCCCCGGAGAATGTCCGCTGATATGCTGGGTCACACACTCGTATCTGGACGCGGGTCTAATCTGGCACGGGTGTTTTTTAGATGTCAACAAGCTTTTTAGGCTTAAGGGGAATTTTTTAATAGCTGTTTTTTCAAATATCGTAAAACTAAAAATATTTTGATATCGCTATTTACTCAACATAAAATTAAATTATTTACTAAGATGATTATTTATGATGATGTTAGTACACTAAAAAATGAATATACTTTTTAGTAAATTTCTTGGTTTAATAAAAACTTGAAGTAGTCTAGCATCGGTTTTGGTGATCTCTGGCACAGTCTAAGTACCGAAAAGTAGAATATTGCAGGGCACTAATTTACTAAAATAATTATTAATGATGGTTTTGGTTCACTAAAAAATTAATATACTTTTTAGTAAATTTGTTGATTTAATAAAAACTTGAAGTGGTCTAGCATCGGTTCTGGTGATCTCTGAGTCTAAGTACCGAAACAATACGTATTTACTGTACAGTATTGCATGACCTGAGGACGACAGCCCCTATTCAAAACTCTCATTTCTTACAGCTTCAGCTCAATGGCGGGTCAAAAGCTCTCAAAGATAAGCCGCTGTTAAAAAACGGGAAATTTAAAAAAAAAAAATGTAACGGGATATGAGGGGGCGGGATGATTGATAACACCCCGAGAGAGGGTATACGTCACAGATAATACATACGTCATGTACTATGGTTTTACGCCACAGATGTCAACATAAACAGTGCGAATAGAGTGACCACATCGACCATAACCAATAATTGACATTCATAATTGATATGTTAATGAGTTTATTCAATAGCGTTATGAAATTAATTAACAGCTTGTAATCTTTGATTTGACCTATGGTTTACGTCATGTATATAAGTTCTGTAAACTACTGTAAAGCTGCCTTTAAAGATGTCGTCATACAACTGCCCGGACAGCCGTGTAAATGCCATGAGTTCTAGACCAGCTAACACCTGGGTATGAGGAGCGACGACTAGATGCATTCATTGGTTGGGTGCTTGTATCACGTGCTAGTGCCCCATCTCAAATTTTAAATATACGTGTAATTACATTCATTACTACTTTCAGGCAAGTAATAATAAAGTTACTCTTTAGACCTAGCGGTCCATTGGGCAGATGGAGTAGAGCTCATATGACCTCGGAATATAAAAGGATAGTGTGGTCAGCACTATGTCCAGTCGCCAATACTTTCCCCAACGTGAGTCAGGTACCCATAAGAGCTGTGTGGACTCAGAGACGTCCTACAGACACAGGCCACAACCGAGATTCGAACTCGAGACCTTCGGGCTAGAAGCAAACCAATCTACCGTTCGACCCCTCAGTAAAGTGATAGCCATTCTTTATGTTATACAATAAATTTAAATACCATTTGACATAAGATTGTAAGTAAGCTTTGCCCACACGTTGACTTTGAAAATCCAAAATTGGCTGAAAAACATTTTTAAACTTTTCATGTCTCCCCCCACGGGACTTACCAGCACCGAATACAGTATTCGATTACAGCCGTTTTTCCATCCGCTGCCAACGAGATGAACGGGAATTTCCGGTAATCGCTGCCCGAATACTAATCTGGCAATTTGCGTGGCCCTGCGCCAAAACGGTCGGGCGGTATGCAAACGTTTGCTCATGTCACGGCCCAATCGCCACTGATGAATCGCAGACGGACTGAAACTTAATGCCCTTCAGCGTGGACTTTTCATTTAACTCGTGGCTTAATTATGTCGGCGTTGGTAGTGCTCATGCCGCGCGGATAGGGGGGACCCGGCGACCGGCAGCTCCGTCTGGTTAGGGTTAGTCTCGCGTGTTACAGATTAACCTTAAGCTGAGGCACGCGCCTGAGGTAGCCTGACGTATGTTTTAGTGAGGTTTTTTTTTTTTTTTTTTCCAGTCTTATCTTCTAAGTCTCAGTCCATTTGAAGTTGGCAGCAAGGCATGGGGTGGTGTTGGGTAATGGTGGTTGACATCGCACCTGCGGTCGTATCGAATACAGCTGGGAATCGTTCAATGTTTGACTCCGACTGGCAAATGGAATCTTATACTAGGTAGAACCAATTTTAGTTAGAGAAAAATAGAAAGTTAATTTTTTAGTGTTGTGGTTTTTTTTAAAATAATTCTGCTCAATATTAATTAATTAATATTAACTAAAGCTCATGAAAAGGTGTATTCTAGTTTCGTTACAATGACAATTTTTGAAATAGAAATTGAGTGGGAAATTATCTTAACTTTTTAAAACAAAGTTATTTTTTTTTAAATTTATTTATTTATTTATATATTTTTTAATTACAACGATGTTAATAATTACGGATCTAAAACTAGTTATTTTTAACAAAAACAACATTTATAACAGTACTAAAATTTGAAAAGTTCATTTTCGAACACACCCTATCACTTGAAACAAAATTGTTTGTAAAGTTTTCCCAATTAATTGATGAGGATTGATTTCACGATTTTTTTTTACTGAAATTGATTAATAGTCTTCTAGATAGTCCACTAATTTAATTTTAAATGCAAATGGTTCCCCTAATTAACATACGACCGTCTGCCGGGACTAACCGAGTCGTCTGCTCCTCAATATTTGACCAGAAAATCGAGCCCGGCCGGAGTAATGCGATTTTTCTAATTGAGGTTTTCAAACGGGGGATATCCAAAGCCAATGAGGGGGATATTCGCCTGGAGAGGAGGGTGTAATCCCCGAGAGTCAACTCCATTTTACACACGGAGGGCAAATGAATGCATTCAAGCTGATCCCGGAGCCGGATCGTCAAAAGACGGACACGGCGATCCGGTTTTTAACTTCGTGGTAGGATATACAGACGAGGGGAGGGGGAGGGGAATTTCCCGGTGAAAGAAATTTTGTCCGGGTTCCATCTTGGCGTCATTGAGGGTGTGTTTGTTCAGTATCGCTAACAGATTTCCGTGGGGGGACGGGTTTCTTGCCCCGACCGTCGGGCCGATAAGGTTTTGTTTAAGATCAAGTCGTGTTTGTGGATCAAGAGGTCTCCCTACACAAGTCTGGTGACGTTTGACGTTAGCGGGGAGTCTACTTGTGGACTAGAGAGAAGGATGGGGAGGAGAGGAGAGAAGGAGGGAGAGGGATAGAGAGGAAGGGCGGGAGGAGGAGAGAGGGGAAGGAGAAAGTGATAGAGAAAAAAAGAAAAAAAGAGGTGGTTAAAGAGAAAAAGGGATAGTCGGGAGGGGGGGGAGGAGAGAGAGAGAAAGAATAGGAGATCTAGGAAGGAGGAAGAGTGGAAGAGAGACACGAGAGATTGAAAGAGGTTGCGAAAGAGCGAGAATTGTAAAATAGAGAGAGAGAGAGAGAGAGAGAGAGAGAGAGTTTAGCTTGGAAAGATAAAGTGAGTGAGTTTTGGATGATGGGAGATAGAGAGAGAGAGATAGGGAGAGATTGGCGAGAGAAGGCGAGAGTATGGGAAGAGAGGGGTAAGAGTGTAGACGAGTGTATATGAGAAAGAAGAAGCGTTTGTTTGCGGTTCAACTCAATCTTCAGCTCTGCAGATACCAATCACAACTTGGGTTATAAAATACCTCAACTTCTGTTTCCCCTCCCTCGTAATCCTGGCATTTTCTTTTACATTGAGTTCTTACGTATTCGAGATATAGCAAACAACCTCTTTACATTTTAAAGTGCCGTTCTCCCGGCTTAATAGCCGGTGGAACTCTGAACACAACACCCCCACTTAGGAGAATTTATAGGGATATTATCCTAAGTCTACACCGGGCGCTTCCAGAGTCCTGTCTCGGTGGTGTCGTTTTACGCTCTGCTAGAAATGGCTCTAAGCAACAGTTTAGAGCCCCTTATATTTTAGGACCCACGCTCTATTTAGAACACACTCTCATGGGACCCGCATTCTTTTGGGAATCCCCACCCCCTCGTTTAAGACATTCAAACTCTAGGGACCCAACTGTCCTTGCACTCAAACTCTTTTGGGACCTCACTCTCTTAGGGCCCCAACTTTCTTAAGGCCTAAAAAAATGTGAAAAAAATATATGATGTTTCCAAAACCTGAGATCTACAAAAAGCTGAAGCCTAGATACAAGAATAACTTTCCCGACGACATAGTCTACACACATATGCAACTTGCAGTAATAAGTTCAAATATAACGAAAATGCACTTCTACCTTAAATAGTGTAGTGCTTATTTAAGGGGACAGACTGGTTTCTTTTATAACGTGGTCTCTGATACTTTGTGTGATACTATCAGTGGCGGAATTAAAGTCCATCTGCGGTTGGGAGGGGGGGGGGGTGGAGGGGCATATAACAGGCCCAAAAATCTAACCATATGTATAGACTCTATCAGTGGCATGTTGTCCATGGGCTCGTGGGATTATGTTAATCCCCTTAAAAAATCTCAAGTAATACAAAGGTCTAAATTATGGCAAACTGCTATTTGACGTCAAGGCCGACTGTAGAATGCGACATCTGTCCTGGTAGTAGCGGGTTCGGTACCCGTCTCGACATTGAAAACGTCGTTCTAATTTTATTTTTTCAGCGCTTCACTCGATCCTAGCTGGTCAGCAGTGGGAAATCCTACCTCAAGCCACATGGCTATATATATATATATATATATATATATATATATATATATATATATATATATATATATATATATATATATATATATATATATATATATTTATTTATTTATGTATTTATTTATTTATTTATTTATTTATTTAAAGAGTGAGAAGGGGGGGGGGGGGAGAGACCCGATGCAAAAGACAAAAGTTTAAGGCGGGGAGCTTTGTTGTTAATCAGTTTCACCACTAGATATTAAATATATGTATATTATGTTTAACATTACGACCTTGTTTTACTAGTAATCTCGAAAAAAACATTATTCATTAACTTTTCATATGAACGCTGATTTAACGTTTGGCTTTGATGTTACCATTAGCCTCTACATTATAACATGACAATGAACAGCTTTTTAAAAAAAATAACCTCGAAATTGTTTGCAAAACCGAACGAAAATAGCATGGCTGCTAATATCGTCCCTTTAGCGACCATAGTTAAATTTCTTATCTTGGAAAGGGCGATAACAATGGCCCGACCAAGGTATTTCCTGTGGCATTATCTTCCCCTGGCAAATCAGCTGACCTGACCTGAGTGTGGGCATTGAGTGTTTAAAAAACTAGGACACGTGACAAGAAGTGGCCAGGTATAGCCAGGATCCAGGTATGACAATAATCCAGGTGTGACAATAATCCAGGTGTGACAATGATCCAGGTGTGACAATGATCCATGTATGACCAGAGACAACATATGACAACGATCCAGGTATGACAAGAGACAAGGTATGACAATAATCCAGGTATAACTAAAGAAAAGGTATGACAATGATCCAGCTATGACCAAAGACATGGTAAGACTAAGATCCAGCCATGAATAGGATCCAGGTATGACTAGAATCCAGCTATGAATATGATCCAGGTATGACTAAAGACAAGGTATGACAATGATCCAGGTATGACAATGATCCAGGTATGACCAAAGAAAAGGCATGACAATGATCCAGGTATGACTAAAGACAAGGTCTGACAATGATCCAGGTATGACAATGATCCAGGTATGACCAAAGAAAAGGCATGACAATGATCCAGGTATGACAATGATCCAGGTATGACCAAAGAAAAGGCATGACAATGATCCAGGTATGACAATGATCCAGGTATGACAATGATCCAGGTATGACCAAAAAAAAGGCATGACAATGATCCAGGTATGACAATGATCCAGGTATGACAATGATCCAGGTATGACAATGATCCAGGTATGTCTAGAATCCAGCTATGAATATGATCCAGGTATGACAATGATCCAGGTATGACAATGATCCAGGTATGACAATGATCCAGGTATGACAATGATCCAGGTATGACCATGATCCAGGTATATCTAGAATCCAGGTATGACAATGATCCAGGTATGACAATGATCCAGGTATGATAATGATCCAGGTGTGACAATGATCCAGGTATGACAATGATCCAGGTATGACAATGATCCAGGTATATCTAGAATCCAGGTATGACAATGATCCAGGTATGACAATGATCCAGGTATATCTAGAATCCAGGTATGACAATGATCCAGGTATGACAATGATCCAGGTATGATAATGATCCAGGTGTGACAATGATCCAGGTGTGACAATGATCCAGGTATGACAATGATCCAGGTGTGACAATGATCCAGGTATGACAATGATCCAGGTGTGACAATGATCCAGGTATGACAATGATCCAGGTATGACAATGATCCAGGTGTGACAATGATCCAGGTATGACAATGATCCAGGTGTGACAATGATCCAGGTATGACAATGATCCAGGTATATCTAGAATCCAGGTATGACAATGATCCAGGTATGACAATGATCCAGGTATGATAATGATCCAGGTGTGACAATGATCCAGGTGTGACAATGATCCAGGTATGACAATGATCCAGGTGTGACAATGATCCAGGTATGACAATGATCCAGGTGTGACAATGATCCAGGTGTGACAATGATCCAGGTATGACAATGATCCAGGTGTGACAATGATCCAGGTATGACAATGATCCAGGTGTGACAATGATCCAGGTATGACAATGATCCAGGTGTGACAATGATCCAGGTGTGACAATGATCCAGGTATGACAATGATCCAGGTGTGACAATGATCCAGGTATGACAATGATCCAGGTGTGACAATGATCCAGGTGTGACAATGATCCAGGTATATCTAGAATCCAGGTATGACAATGATCCAGGTATGACAATGATCCAGGTATATCTAGAATCCAGGTATGACAATGATCCAGGTATGACAATGATCCAGGTATGATAATGATCCAGGTGTGACAATGATCCAGGTGTGACAATGATCCAGGTATGACAATGATCCAGGTGTGACAATGATCCAGGTATGACAATGATCCAGGTGTGACAATGATCCAGGTATGACAATGATCCAGGTATGACAATGATCCAGGTGTGACAATGATCCAGGTATGACAATGATCCAGGTGTGACAATGATCCAGGTATGACTAGGATCCAGGTGTGACCAACAGAGACAAGGTATGACCATGATCTTTCTGTGACTTTGATGTAATGCTTTAATAGTTACTAAGTCCTCATATGATACCTGTAAATTCGGCACGTCGACATCACGCAGTACCTGTCTCTTTCACTGACATCATGCTGTACCCGTGACTCCTACACCATCCTGCCTCCTACCACTGACTGTCATCAGCAAGCACCAGACACCCCCCCCCTATAAGAGACTACAACACTTCCCACTGCCAACATTTCTCTCTATCCTCTGGCACCATCTCCAGAGCTCCTGTCAGACAATCATTGATCCAGATAAAGCACACGTCATCACACTCAAACCCCATCTCTTCTCTCGCAACTCTAAGTAGAAAATATTATCTTTGAGTACCCCCGGGCTTGACTTGAGTACCCCCGGGCGCGGCACGCCCTCCACCGCCCCCTCAAGGCTGAAGCGGTCCCCACTCGAGGTGTTGGATTATCATAATGCTGCCATCCAGAGCACAAGTGAGTTTGTGCAGAGTGAGATTGTGCAGTTATCTGGATCACTCTGGCACTTGAAAATGGAAGGCTTAAAAAAACGAAGTGGTTTCTATCTTGAAGATTTGTTTGTGACGTTCACGAGATTTTAAAACGCTTTTAAAACGTAAAATAACTTTTCAATCCTTGAATAAACAATGTCCAACCACGCATAAATGTACGTACAATTGTTGGTTATTTACATATTAAAACCCAAATAGGTTTTGTTTTTAAGAATTTTAATTCCAAGACGCCTTAAGAAAAATGGTATTTCAAATCTAGCGTGAGAAAGTAAAGCTTTTTTTTTTTTAAAAAAAGCGTTACTAAAGAATACTTGAATAATTTTAAAAATCTGATTAAACATAATTTGTATGTTTATCAGTCATGGTGACATACTAGACATAGCATCCTTCTTTCTAAAAACTTACTACTAGATTTTGTCTAGCAGTCTGTAAAATACAGTGTATGTCAAAGAATGCTATCACGATAAAATACAGTATAAGACATAGAATGCTATCACGATAAAATACAGTACTGTACAGAGAATGTTATCACTTGATGAAATACAATATAGGACAGAGAATGCTATCAATTGATGAAATACAGTATAGTTACTGGCAGTAGTCTTTAGCCTTGATTAACTCCAAAAGCCTCGATATCACCTGATGTAGAGACGCCACCGCCTTATAAGTTGCAAGAAGATTATGTCAACTCGCGCTTTACTTGCTTCAATATCACCAGCCTCTTTATCAGATGGATGTAGAATCTACTAGAGGCATTAGATCTCTGAGATTTCGTCGGATTTAGAGAGCTCCTCGATATTTGGGAACTTATCTTTTGTCCGATTGTTCAGGGTTTTATCCACTGGAGATCGCTCATCATCGTCATCATTTTTCCTTTTCGTTCCTAGAGGAGCATAAGCCCACAACCACCCCCAAATGGTGATACAGTCTACAGGTCTTACCTCTACGCTTGCTAGCAAGGTGAATCAGTGTTGTTTAGGGTAATGGCGAGTAATCCCGTCTGTTTTTTTATGTAACTCTACATTTCTCTCGCAAAGGTGTGTATATAACAATGCATGTATAATATTGTTATAGCTTCGACACCTTCCGCGTATTTTATTCAGTAAAAAACTTATCTGCGATTGTTCCTTGCCTCACTTCATTTGATTTAAGAAAATAAGTTTTTAAACTTATTCAGACGTATTCAGATTTCCCTACCAATTACAATTTTGTTTCAAATTAAGTTTAGTGTTTGGATTTCTGTCTAATGGTCACGGTTAAGCCATTGGCATGCTAATCCCAAGTACCAAATAGTGTTAGTCGACTCTCTGTCCGGTGATGAACAAGGAAATCGACAAGCTGTTAAAAAGTAAGGAGTAGTAAAGGATAATATTGAACACGTTTAAAACATATCCCGACTTCATTGCTAACTTTATGAAAAAAAAAACTGTTTTTATCTTTACTATTCAAAAGCTTCTGATGAAATGTACTTTCCGTATCGTTAAGATGTAAAATTATAATGATCAAACTTTAGTATAGTACTAGCAACAACTTCAATGCAGTACCTCTAATAACAGACACTACCCACCTTACGCTTGTGTACAGTTGCAGTCAGTTATCAGACAGCACACAGCTGTTGTCCTGTATTAGCTAGCACTTCTGAGCCTGAACTAGCACCGTACGGTACTGAAGTTCACGACAGCCTGATCTAGCCACGTACGTCACTGGAGCATAAGACATCCCTCTTCATACTTCATCCACACTTCCATCCCTTTAGCTCTACAGCCCATATAGAGCATTGACCTGCGTCACCACCATTTTCTCAAACTGTTTACAAACTCCAGCTCTCCCCTGATCGCTCACATGTCGAGTAAATATTTGTCTCAAAGACAGGACAGGTAGAAACAACTTTGCTTTGTGTTCTAATAGCTGGAGCAGCTTATGGGATTTTTAATTTATTGTAAGGTATTTGATTATTGTAAAAGTCTCCACATATCACTGTCTAATCCAGCCAAGCTCTGGTTACATAGAACTTTTAGGACATCAAAACTACAGATGAAATGTGAAATATAAAAAAGAACGTTTTTAAATAAGGTATAATTAAAAATGACAATTATGCAAACGTTTTGTCAACTTTTGATAGTGCAACAGTATGACCAAATGTTTTCCCCTGATATGTCGGGGGCTTGTTTGCCCCGAGCCACCCCCTAGATCCGCCCATGCCAGTATTAAATAGAACGGAGTTCCTGTCCCTTTTTTTTTGGGATGCTAAAAGCTATGTGAAGAACTGTTGGTCTTTTAGCTTTCCTTTCTGTATTTAACTAGCTGTAAGACTTGGTGCCATATTCCTTATCCTTACATATTGTCTGTAGTATTTTGGTATCAACTTAATAACGCCGATCTAACAGTAAAAAATTAACTTAGGTTCAATTATACATTGATAATGGTGTGATAATGCTAGTACTAATGACAGTACTACCCCCAGCCGCTTTGGATTCCCCAATCTTCTTCTTCTTCGTTCTTAATTTTGGTGTTGGAAGATATTCCCTCCATCACAATTAAGTGTACGTGTCAACTGGTTATGCGCAGTGTTTCTTCCAGACTTTTTCTCCGGGGGGGGGGGGATGGCTGACACTGTTAAAAGTATATATATTTTATATGAATTCCATTCCGTTCGGCGTGCCCGGAAGAAACACTGGTTATGCGCCATATAGGCCGTTGACGCCGATTTCAGCCTGTTTCAGTTGTTGGATTTCGGAGCTGTCTCTCCAAGTGGGGGGGGGGGGGGAGTTGCTGATTGCTGTCCCCAGCTATCGAGCCTTATCTTCAAGAGGGTTCGAACTCGAGACTTATCGGTTTTGCAACAATGAGCTCTACTCGACCACGGCGACCCCCGCTTACCTATTGAAAGTCGGGTTACATTCAGAGATGGATGGACTCTGAGAAATCCTAGACTCCAGCCCCCGACTTTTGGGTTAGCAGTCATCAACTCTACCACCCGACCACGCCGCCCCTCTATGTAATTCAAATATCTTTGTTTGATCACTCAACACTTTTTGTATATATGTGTGTGTGATTTCTCTCCCCTCATCCCCTGGAGTGACAAGCCTTTTCTAGCCCATCTCTCCCTCATTCCCCACCCCCGTCCTGCCTCAAACCTCTGTCCCCCCACTGTCACCGAGCAGCTGTCACTCACCATCAGGCCCGTCCTGGGCCGCTACTCCCCGCACAACGCCAACCAACAGCCTTACACGCGGCGACCAATCAGAGACGAGGACACAAAAGTGATTCGGTGTCTGTGCGATGCGCTGATTGGTGTTTCTCAATGACAGGACGTGGTCGTCTGGGATTAGTGGGCGTGGCTTGAACTCATTCAACCATAACATTTATTTGTAACGTTCCTCGTAAAAAAAATTAAATCGTACTAAAATATTTTTAAGACTTCTATTTGCCAGCCTAACTGACATTAGACCTAGCGCGCTAAAAAAAATCGTTCGGCCCCACCCCCTTCCACGTTTTTTTTTTCTTCTCTCTCTCGTCTGGTCGACTCGGCCTGTCAAACGGCAGACGACAAACGCCTCGTGTCAACTGGAATCAAAGCCTGGCGCTAGAGTTGACGAAAAGCCAGCGTTAAGTCGGGACCGGGTAGACTTGGAGGATTGGCGCTCAAGTGATTGTGCCTCGGTCGTCATCTTCAGTGGACTACTCCAGACTTTCATGCCGTCATCTTAGACTTTTCGGCTACTCCAAAAATTTTCAGGATCGCAAACAAGGAAAAGATAATCCTCGATTTTTTTTCTCTACTTCAACGAAATATCCGAAGGAGAGACGATCAGTATTTACATTTTTTTCAACACACGCGGTGATTAATTTATCAGTCGTGGGAGAAAACGGGTACCGAATAAAAAAAAATTCCATTAAAACAGGATTAAAGATAGTGTAGAATCGCGTGCGAGGATTTTCGAGAAAGGATTCGGCGTGATTTTTTTAAATCACCATTATTAAAATTTGTGTTGCGATTTGTTTAAATCCCTGCCGATTGATTTATATAAATAGGTGATCGGGATTGATTGTTTTAGATTGTGTGATTGTTAACGGTGTGATTTCTGAGACTGTCGATGATCGTAGACGGAGGAAGGAACAAGTTTTAGGAGCTGAACAAACTTTGACAATGTTCATATTTCTTCGGTAAACTGAATTATTTCGGCCAATTAGTATGTAGGGTAAATATTATCTAGACTCAAACTTTAACGTTTGAATATTTTTAAAATTTTAATTAATTTTATAATCAATTTGAGTCGTATTTTCAGCTTTGAGAGAAGGGAAGCCGAAAAATTACTTTGTAGAAAGTGAATTTTAGTTAAATTTATTTTTTAAAAATTTAAACCGGACAAAACGGAGTTCCAACACAAGCAGTACTTGCTGAAGTTTAAGAAGAAGAAAAGATAAAACATCCCAGTGTTTCGTCTTGTGATCTAGCCGGCCCCAAACAGACAGACATGGAATCGCCGTTTGAAATCGCCGCCGTCAGGGGCCACAGATTTTCCGTCAAAGACCTCCTGGACCTGCCGGAATCCAAGTCGGCAGCGGCACTCGTCTCGCCGCCCGGCAACACCTGCATGTCCCCACCCCAGGGGCTGCCTCACCCGCGCCCCATGCCTCACACTCACCCCGAGGGGTCGTTGGACCTTCGGCAGGGGCGTCTCCACATCCCCATGCCCGGGGGTCTGTCGCACCGGGAGACCGACGTGTCGGCCCTACAGCACTCGTACTACGACACCGACAACCCCTACACAAGATGGCTGCATAACAATGAAAACATCCACTACGGCCGTAAGTCCACATTTTTTTTCCTGGTGTTTTGTTAAGTAACATATCTGCTTTCATAACTAGAAACCTCTACATATACTAATATGATTGCAGGTTACATTAATTGGTGCCAATATCTTCTTGTATCTACTCATAAAATTAACGAATGATTTAACCATAAATATTAACAAGTTGTAATAACGGTTGTTTTTGTTTTACGTCCCCGTTACATGGTGCATAAGCCCCCCCCCCATTTGTTTTATTTACATTTCAAGAATTCAGTAGACAACGAAAGCTGAACCCTAACTACAAGACGCTAACTAATCTAACATTAGCAGTTGCCTTAAACCTTTCATTATATGCAATAACGAGAAGATGAAATATAATGCTAACCATAAAACTCTAACTTATCTAACATTCTCCACTGCTTTTAAAACCTGAGCTTAAACCAACTTTTAAATTAAGTAAATGAATGTTACAAGCTAGATGAGAACACGAAAATGTTTTCACTTCTCTTAGAGGCAGTATCTCAGTAGAAAACATGGCGCTATGTCACACATGGGTCGCGTCATAACGTCCACATAACTTAAACCCTTACCACATTCTGTTCATACAAAAACTATCGCGTCATAGCTACCACATAATTTAAACCCTAACCGCTTTCTGATCATCTTTAAACACTCATACAAAACCAATTGACTAAAATATAACAGCGCCGGAAACACAGTTTGTTAACATGGAATCTTACTAGCCTTTACCGATTTAACCCACTAGGGAGCGTAATCAAACGTATCAAATTAGGTAGCCTACTTCAATTTTTAGCATTACTAAAAGGATATTAATTATTATTAAAAAATATTACAAAAAGAATAATATCTTTCTTTTAACAAAATTAAACGCAAAACTCTATTCTCTGAAATGTGAACTGCTAAAATTAGAATAATGTTGGTTCTTATGTGTTGGGAAATGGGGTAAGCATACCGATTTTATTTGTAGATTTAGGGTTAAGACTACATTCATAAGGCATAACATTGCAAGACTTTTGTATTCTTAGATTGGAGAATTAAAATGAAAGAAATAGTATCATTTATGCTCATTCCGTTAACTGTGTTTTGAATCTAGTATTTGGAGAGTTGCGTATGTCATTTTTAACAATTAAAACAGTTTTTAGAAAACAAAGAAATGTCGATAAATTAAGATCAAGCCAGCGTTAGCCGAGGTACAGTTATTGTTCTAATATTGCACCTTCAACAACCAAGCATTATTGGAGAAATAAGGCAAGCTTAATGAATGTCCGAGCGATGTGTTAATTATCTTAGGGGATGTTACTCTAGCTATAGAACTCAGGTGATGTTAGTTGTATTTTCCTTTATGAGACCGGTAATAGTGAATATCACATTGTTCATGTGGTAAGTCAGTAGGGCTGATCTGTCTTGAGATATCACGGTCTAGAACAGGACATGTATGGTCTGACTAGTTTAAAACTGGGTGGTTTATTTTCTATTAATTTTTTGTTAAAAAGCGTGGTCGAATGGTAGAGTATTCGACTGTTAGCCCGAAGGTCTAAAGTTCGGACCACAGTTCGAACTCCGTCTTCCTGGACGTCACTGAGTCCACCCAGCTCTGGTGGGTACCTGACTTACGTTATGGAAACAAAAGGCGGCTGGGCATAATACCGACCACACTATTCCCTTGTATGCCGAGGTCATTGAAACAGATGAACTTTACTTCGTCTGTCCCATGTGTCTTGGGCACGAACAGGAAAAGATGAGGATGAATCCAAAAACAAAACAGATTTAGTACAACTGTGAGTAAAATAAGGAGCATGATATTTTATATACAGCAAGACATTTTCCCATACAGAATAAGTCATATGACTTTATTCAGTAGCCTCACTCGGCGGGGGTGGGGATACACTTCGCAACGGGTGACACTTCTTAGAGGGTGACACCTAATCGAAAAAAAACAATAATTCCCTTTTCTAACCTGACGGTCTACTGGGGCAAGTGAAGTAGATAAAGTGTTCAGCACAATACCCAGCCGCCTTTACTTTCCCTAACGTGAGCCAGGTATCTATTAGAGCTGGGTGGACTCGGGGAGGGTCTACTGAAATTCGAACACGTCATCCCATTAAATCGAGAAAGAGTAAGTAGAATAATTATATAGTAGGTGGGGGTGACATTAAACCAAAAATGCTAAATTGTCGGAGGCGCGTGGGTTGACGCCCTCAGTTGTAACGTACCGGGTGACCCGATCTAGTGACGACACTGACTTCAAACAATTTTAGAGTTTTTAAGCAACATTTTCTCTGTTCACTGTAAGTCTAAGCCTATGTTAGGTTTACATGATTTTTTTTCCTTAAAAGCGGCATTTGTTGATTCGCTTCAAACAGCATTCATACCTTGACATTAATCTATGCAACATTTCTTTTTCTCGAAATTTAGTAACAATCTGTTCTTGAAATTTACTACCTTTGTGTTTAGTTTTTAAAATTTACTAATATTTTATTTTAAAATGTTTAACTTTCCTTTTTTTATTTTACAAATGTAGAAAAATAATATAAGGACCGTCGGTAGATATCAAGCCATTAATTTTTCCCTTAGCCAAAAAATATCTATGCAACCTATATTGTGTAAGCTCATTTGTAAGTAATAGTAAGGGGAAAGTTTAGCATACCACGAAATATTTGTGTTAAAATGTATTGTGATCAATGACGTTAGATTAATTTACTCCCCCCCCCCCCCATTGATGAGCTATGCCAGACCAACATATACCCCAGCATAACAAACAGCTGAGTTTTTAAACATGCGACAAGATAATTAAACCTAAGTAGCCGCGTGGGATAGAATCGCAATCGCATGATTGGAAAACGGCTTTTGAACACCAAATAACAATAATAACACAAACTTATTGACTAATGGTCGAAACTCATCATTGATGTTTCCTATAAATAATTTCATTAATGGTCACATGAAGGACTTGGCATTGCGACAGGACGTGGCATAAAAAAATTAACATTGATGTTTCAACGCCCTTGCAAGTAGAGGGGACTAGCCATTCTTAAAGGCCAGTGTCAATTCAGTTAAACAAAATCCCAGGATAAATTCGTATTATGAGCATGTAATTCCTTTAAAAAGTGAACGAAAGAGCCCAGTGCTAAAAGTACTTAAGTCACATTTTTATGAAAATCAAACCAAGCATTGATCGTTATTCCTCTAGATTAACTTTATCTTATAAACAAATAGTGATACTGAAGAATTTATTTAATTTGCTCTTCCAAAGAAACAAATAATATAAAAACGTACTGTTTCATAGTAGATTTTAATCTTTGAACTAATTTTTCTCAAAATGTTGTTTTTGTGACTTAAGTACTTTTAGCACTAAGGTCTTTGCACTTACTTAGTACAGAAAATGTTTAAAACAAAAATGTTTTTTTAACATAATTTAATGGCGTTTAACTTGGTAGATGGGACCGCGTAATCGGATGGTAGAGCATACGTTTGCTAGCCTGGAAGTCTCGAGGTCGAATAACGGGTACTCACGTTATGGTAAGTAAAGGCGGCTGGTAATAGTGCCGAGGTGACTGAAACAGGTGAACTCTACTTCACCTACCACACGTCCCTCAGGCTCAAAAAATAACTTACTTGGTATAGCGACAGCTGTCACTTGTGTTCAATAACAATCACATCTTCATTAATAATTAACTCATCTTGGTGAGCTAGAGAAAGACGCGCCATAGAAAGATATGTATGAACACATACACTCGTATGATTTAATATATGGAAGTAAGATAGGGCGAACTTCAGTGATGTTCTTTGACTCATGATAGAAGTTTTGTTTACACAACAATTGTTAAACGTTGCACGGTTGTTGATATAACAATTGGTAAACTATACAGGGTTGTTTATATAATTATTGGTAAACTTTGTATATATCATGGTATTTTGAGCGTAGTGTAGTGGGGGGTGGGGTGGATATTTGGCGGGAAAATGGTGATACACAGGATGATTGTGGTGAGACAAAAGTGTGACAGTAGTGAGACTACAGTGAGAGTATTGGTCTGACTGGTTATGTTTGAGAGGAAAGGTGGTGGGTGGGGGAGGAGAGGAGAGATGTCCCTGGCATCACACTTTGCTGATATCCCCTCAGCCCCTATAAAGAAAATGTATCCTTTTACCAGTTTTACCGTTTGGAAAATTTAGCAATGATAAAAAAAATACCGCTTATATAATTTAAATCTTATATTAATTATAATTATACATCAAGTTGAAACTCCCCTCCCCCACCGGCTAATAAATGTACATGCCAAGATTAATTGTATGTTATAAGTTTATAAACCAAATCTCTAGCGATAAATGAATAAATTAATGAATTAACGTCTTCGCTTATGTCCTTGCTAATGTTCAAAGATACGGGGTAGTTGACTATAAGAAAACCTAGTACAGTTAAGTTGTCCGTTTGAAGACCTAAATAAATGGGAACAAACCTTTTAATTATAAATATGAAACTATCTGATACATTCACTTGTGAGCATTGTTTAGTTCAAAGTAAGCTGTTAACTGATTATTGTAATACCACATTTTTTCACGGAGTTAAAATTAAGTTATTTTTTTCCCCATACTTGGCTTTTTTCTTCTTTGCTAATAGCCATTAATTAACATCAGAAAAATATTTCCTTTGCCAAAAATGATTTAAACATTTCGAGATATCCGCGGAGGTTTGGTTTATTTAATTCGTGAAACTTCATTACTCTCTGAATTTTTACTAATTTAAAAAAAAAATTCAACAGTTCTTATACGAGTTATCAATATTTTCAAACTTCAGTGTATTTGCAAAATATTATTTAACTTAATTATAAAACCATCAACATACTGCATAGTTAAAATATCATTAAACCCACATCGCCAGGTTCCAAAACTTAATCAAGCACACTAATTACCACTTGTACAGCAAGCTATTACGTAAAATAATTATTCTTACTCTCTATTTACAAAATCTAAACACATTTTACAGAGGTAACTCCTCAATTTAACCCATCCGACATATAATATAAAGCGACCATTTATGGATACATAAAGACATATGGAAGTCAGTCTTACATTAATCATTGTTCTCTGTGTCCATTACATATAATTACCACTTATGACTTGTTGTAATTCGTATTTCACACACATATTACAACTACAAGACTAATTAGCAGAGCACTTAATTGTTTTATAACTGTAAAATAAAAAAATAAAACATAATAATTTAAGCAAACAATACACTTTCATGGAATCAAAATTTTTCTATACACTTCTGAAAATAAGTTTTGTTGGATAATAAACACAAATAAAATAAGGCTTTATTTTTGTACGATAGGACCCGATATTTGTGACAGTGCCCTATTTCTATGTATGTGTCGAAATATTTATGTGTCGGCCCTATTTCTGTGTGATGTGGATAAAAATATACTTGACATGGCCCAATTTCTGTGTGATATGGCCTGACATCGGAGTAATATTGCCCCGGGTATATGTTATTAGGCCCGACATATGTACAACATACCCACATATTGACAGGAATAGCTAGGCTACATATCCTAAACCATAATACGCGACTTCGATTATCACCGAATGTTTTAGAATCATGCACATATTACATAACACCAAACTTTATTTTACCCACCCATGTAACGTTACGCAACATAGGATTGTTTATATTTTTGAAAAGTTATTCTATTGTAAAATCTCTGGTTGCGGAGGGTGGGGGGAGTAAATAATTGACTATTGACTGTTGACGATGTAAAAGTTAAAGGTTAAAAACAGTACATTAGATATTTACAATTGTGTACGGCTCATAACAGAACACTTTTCTGGCAGTGTAACTTCGCTAATTCACTCATCAAATTTTAACACATGAATTCAACATTCATTTTATTTACTGACTTACCAAACGTCATTATACTCACTCGCCAGCTTCATTTCATTCACTCACAAAACATCATTTGATTCAATCACCAAACATCATTCACTCACCAAACTTCATTCACTCCCTAAACTTCATTCATTCACTAAACTTCATTCACTCACAAAACATCATTTGATTCAATCACCAAACTTCATTCACTCACCAAACTTCATTCACTCACCAAACTGCATTCAATCACCAAACTTCATTCACTCACCAAACTTCATTCACTCACCAAACTTCATTCACTCACCAAACTGCATTCGCTCACCAAACTTCATTCACTCACCAAACTTCATTCACTCCAAAAATTTCATTCACTCACCAAACTTCATTCACTCCCTAAACTTCATTCATTCACTAAACTTCATTCACTCAGCAAACATCATTTGATTGAATCACCACACTTAATTCACTGCCAAAACTTTATTGACTCATCAAACTCCATTCACTCCCTAAACTTCATTCATTCACTCACCAAATATCATTTGATTAAATCACCAAACTTCATTCATTCCCTAAACTTCATTCATTCACTCACTAAACTTCATATATTCACTCACTAAACTTCATTTACTCACCAAACGTCATTTGATTTAATCACCAAACTTCATTCACTCACCAAACTTCATTCATTCACTCACCAAATATTATTTGATTAAATCACCAAACTTCATTCATTCCCTAAACTTCATTCACTCACCAAACTTCATTCATTCCCTAAACTTCATTCATTCACTCACTAAACTTCATATATTCACTCACCAAACTTCATTCACTACCCAAACTTTATTCATTCACCAAACATCATTTAATTCACTCACCAAACATTATTAGATTCACTCACAATACCACCGACACAAAACAAACCGTCGCCCCACTCGGCCTAATCCCATCAATAAAAATAAAAGCTTGTAAAACCTCACACCTCTGACACTATATTATAACTGCTGCTCACCTTCTCAATACGGACTTCCAGTTTTAACGCAGTTGTTATCAAGTCTTTGTTTTTTATTTAATTGCTTCACCGTGTTCCTTTCTCGCTACACTGTTTAATTATGTAATAAAACGATGTAATCAAATTGTGTAATTGTTTGGTCAGCGGGTCTTCCGCAAGGCACGCGGTTACAGCAATTAAATTTGTGTGACGTAGGGCATGGTACTTGACCCTTGTGGCAAGACCCGTGAAAAGACCCATGTTACCCATCGTATGATGCATGTAACAAGTGTCGCGAATAACCCATGTATCAAGACTCACGAAATGACCTACGTATCAAGACTCATGAAATTACCCACGTATCAAGACTCACGAAATGACCCACGTATCAAGACTCAGGAAATTGCCCACGTATAAAGACTCATGAAATTACCCACGTATCAAGACTCACGAAATGACCCACGTATAAAGACTCATGAAATGACCCATGTATCAAGACTCACGAAATGACCCATGTAACAAAACCCGTGAAATGACCCAACTAAAAACTCGCGTAAAATGACCCGTACAACCAGACCCGTAAAATGACCCATGTAACAACACCAATCGAACTGTATTTGTGTTTGTTCTCTCTCGCCCACCGGCCGAGTATGTTTGCCCACACCGATTATCCCGCCATGATCCAGCAGTTACTGATGTAGTTCTTTCCCCTGATAGTCAGGATCGATTCACGTGTTTCAGTGTCACCAGCACAATGGGTTTAATTTGCTCATCTTGTTTAACGCCATTGGATCATTTAACTCTGCCGGACTAGCGCACAGAATCGATACCAACCAAGAAAAAAAAAACTTCCAACCACACCTATAAAATATAAACAACGGTATTGGCGATTATAAACTAAATCTTTAAATAAACTTGGACATTTTAATTGTATGTTTCCACTTCGTCCCATATCTTTTCTGTATTGTGGTTCAATCGTCATTTGCCAATGGTGACACCAGACTTGCAGTGGCCAATGGTGACACACCAGACGTGCTGTGTCCAATGGTGACACACCAGACATGCTGTGTCTAGTGGTGACACACCAGACATGCTGTGTCTAGTGGTGACACACCAGACATGCTGTGTCCAATGGTGACAAACCAGACATGCTGTGTCTAGTGGTGAAACACTAGACATGCTGTGTCCAATGGTGACACACCAGACTTGCAGTATGCAATGGTGACACACCAGACATGCTGTGTTCAATGGTGACACAACAGACGTGCTGTGTCCAATGGTGACACACCAGACGAGCTGTGTCCAATGGTGACACACCAGACATGCTGTGTCCAATGGTGACACATTAGACGAGCTTTGTCCAATGGTGACACACCAGACTTACAGTTAATTTTACATGTTACTGAAATGTCGAGACAATATATTAGAACTCCCTAGAACTCGAAATTTGTTTAAAAAACGTTTGGGCCTACATTTCACATATCCTATGTTTTCGTTTTGGTCGTTTAATTTTACTATCCACTAGTGACTAGTTGCTAGCAAATGATGTATCTAGATCAAATTAATAGACTACTTATTCAATACACCACGAAAAATTATTTAATCCTATCCGCGTGGCTCTCCGTCATGCTTATGTTCCCGCCAAAACTACATACAATAAATGTCGGTTGATGGCGAGTAAATGGGCTATAATACACAACGCATATTAGCAACGAATAGCATTAAGTACACCCCATTAACTTCTTGAAAGTGGGAGTGATGTAATCTTTTGAGAGTACTGTCCCTTTAAATAGCTTTGCAAAATAAAGTTTACTTAATTAACTTTTTAGAAATGTCAACGTGTGTGAATAAATTTACTTTTCAAAACATTGTTTAACCAACAGTTCATCGTATTTTATAAATGTGTGTTAGTATTTGTGACTTTTCTATCATCTTTATTTCCTCTCAATATACGAACTGTATTTACACCTAACACATCAACACACATCAACAACAAAATCTTGCAAACAATGTTCGATCGAATTTTTTTTAGTTTAAAATACATTCCCACAGCTCTTTCGGCTCTGTCGACATTAGAACAAATCAATTAATATTTAATTAAATTAAACGAAAGCGAAGTTTAATACAACAAAACAATGTTGTCGGCGTTTTAAAAAGGTAATGAATGTAAACATTGCATTAACGGGATATTTTTTGACACAAACATTAGTTTATTAGCGGAGTTCCTGGTTTCAATAAAATACTGGGATAAAAAATATTTATTTTTTTTGGACACAACGGGCAAATAAAACAAAAATTTCATGTTTAATTTAGCTTTTAAAGTTGTGATTAATTTTGTGTTTTTCATTCAAACATGTGAATCTGGTAAGATTGTTTTAAGAAAAGCATTATGTTGTATGAGGGGGGGGGGGCAACGGGTAGAGCTTGAGAATAAGAATCGGAACATCTCACGTTTGGTTCAGTGTTGTAGCTTACTTCTCGTTAGGCTACCTGATTCAAATTTCGACAGTTTTGTAAAGAACTACAGGCGACATAATACCTTTAAATGCCGAGATGAAATCAATTCTCCCATGTTCAACAACTATTTTTCTCTCATGTTCTACAACTACATTTTTTCTCGCATGTTCTATGGCAACTATTTTTCTCGAATGTTCTACAACACTATTTCTCGCATGTTCTACAACAATATTTCTCGCATTTTCTATAACAAAAATTTTTCTCGCATGTTCTACAACAACAATTTTCTCGCATGTTCTACAACAACAATTATTCTCGCATTTTCTATAACAACAATTTTTCTCGCATGTTCTATAACAACAATTTTTCTCGCGTGCTAAGACCAAACACCTAATTTTTTTAAAACTATATATATACGAGAAAAATGGCCCGTTGAGGAAGGATACACCGGGCGCTAGCTTGATAGTGCTGTCTCTTTTCTCTAAACTAAAACCAACCCACCCCCCCCACACACACCACCCCCACCCCACCCCACCCCACACACCACCCCCCACCCCCACCCCCCACCCCCCCACCCCCCACACACACCACCCCCTCCACACACCGCCCCCCCCACACACACCACCCCCCCCACCCCTCCACCCCCCCCCCCCAAAAAAAACATGCCTACCGTCCCATTCAACGAAATATAATTATATACTTTTTCCAGTGTCCGCCCCTTCCCCGAAAATTCTACCCCCCGCCCCCGAAAATTTCAAGTACCCCCACCCCTCTCTGGGGAGGAAAAAGTCTAAACTAAAACCACCCCACCCCCCCACACACACCACCCCCCACCCCCCACACACACCACCCCCCCACCCCCCCCCCCCCCACCCCCCCCCCCAAAAAAAAAAAACATGTCTACCGTCCCATTCAACGAAATATAATTATATACTTTTTCCAGTGTCCGCCCCCTACCCGAGGGGGGGGGGGGGGTGGGGGGGCTCAGACGTTCTTACGCGGGGGGTGGGGCTTCGCCCCTACCCGAAGAATTGTATGCAAGAAACTCTTCACGCAAACCATTAAGATTAGACAACATTTCCTTTTTATTCAATGTTAACGCGAAAATCAATGACGTCATATAACTTTGAGCACTCTCTGGGTTTGAGATTATTTTCTACTCTGTGCGCTAAATGTGTCGACGTCATATTTCGTTTTTCGAATTACTGTGCATGTTTTTAAATTGCTTGTGTTTTCTCTAGAGCGTTCTTGTCAGACAGAGCGTTCTTGTCAGATACACAGACAGCGAAACTATTATTATAGATAAAAACCAAGAGCAGAATAAAAAGCCAGCACTAAACGTTTGGCAGATTTTGTTGAACACCAAGTATTAAATCATCATACACAGACATTAAACATTTGGCAATTTTAAGTTGTTTTTTTTTATTTTGTCTTTTTAATTCGTTTTATACTCTATATGGAGGGGGTGTGAGATTTGTCGCGTGGGGGGGGGGGGGGGGAGATATGTGTTTCGGATCCAGATTGTTAACGTCACTCACACTAACTGGCCGTGTCTATCCTGATGATTGTTGACATCTAGACGTGTCTAGGTTGATGGTAGCGCTCAAATAGACCTGTCTTGCCCTCAGTATTGTGGACATCTAAATGTCTCAATGTTGAGACTGGTTAACTAATAGGCCTAAACGGATCATCTTCTCTCAGACGACAAGACTTCCTTCAGACGGTGACATTTGGCTGTCTTTGGTCTACATGAATAGCGATTGGAAGTAGCATTAGTAATGAAATAGTAATGTAGACATGAAGTATTATATCAATACCATAGGTGGACATAGGCACGTGATAAAGTCCCAGTCTCTGACCACCACCGCCCGGTTCCCAGTACATCTACAGTCAGTGGCGTAGGCAAGGGTGGGGGTGGTAGGAGGTTATAACCCTTCCCATGGACCCCTATATATATATATATATGTATATATATATATATATATATATATATATATATATATATATATATATATATATATATATATATATATATATATATATATATATATATATATATATATTGTATACATATGGAAAAATGTTTGAACCCCTCACATGACCAATACCTGGCGACGCCACTGTCTTCAGTAGCATCTAGATCTAGATAGTTGAAAGACCAGGCCGTTGAATGTATATTGAAAGAAAGAAATTCCGACACTGTTCATTTAACCTCGACCTGTGACCTGGTCATTAGCATTTCTGTTTTTCTTTTTAAACGTTCAACTCGTCGGACTCATTAATATTCATGAACCGTCGTTGGTGATTTGGCTTTTCAAAAAAATCAGTCATTCTCTTTTCTAAATCTTTTTAAAATCAAACCTCAATTATTTTTCTCAATACTAGAATTATACCAGAATTATAATCTTTTCTTCATAGCCATTAATAACTTAATAACCACACACGTACACAAAGGCTATATATATATATATATATATATATATATATATATATATATATATATATATATATATATATATATATATATATATAGATATATATATGTTAATGTAAAGTAAGTCTACTATATGACTAAGTTTATGTGTATGAAAAGCCCTGTCGATGAGAGGGCCCCATGTGCTCACACTAAACGCGTCCAGATCTCTTTCTTTCACTGACCTTACACAACGCACGCGCCATCTCACGCGACCAACTCTGAGCGCAATTTTTACTCAGCGCCGCTTTAACGCCGGCCAAGTCACGCGCCGCGCTGGACGGCAAACACGTGTTCAGATTGAAAGAGATCGATCGAACATGATCGACGACACTGCGGTCAGATGAATACAGTCGTTGGCTCCGCTCTCCCTCCCCTCCCCACCCCCCTCTTTTAAGCCGTGTGTCGATACACTGATAAAGGGAAGTAACAATGGCTGGCCAAAGGGACGCAACTTAACGCAGTTTTTTTTTTTCATCGGAAAAAAATAGGAGTCTTGTCATTTGGGTAATCGCGGCATATTGCTGTTTGAATAGTGGGCTGTAGTGATGCTGTTTGCTGTTGTCGATACCGTGTCCCTGTCTCTTATTATTGTGTTAAATGTTTAAGTTAAGGGTCATCAATAAACGACGTCACACTCGTAGAGGGGAGGAGGGGGGGGGGGTCGCAATTATGTGATGATTTATGACGAGGGTACCGGACTAAATGGAAGATTATGGTTGAGGCCCTATGCCCCATAAGGAGTAAAGAGGACTAAGTCGAGTGTGACGAAGGGAGGGAGTTCAGAAAGTGTGACGACATACTTTTTCAGATTCAAAAAGTAATGACTGGAAATGAAATTTAGCGGTTTTTATTTCTTAAATACTTTTTTTTTAAATGCATTTTAAATGATGAATATTCTCAATGTTGACCGAATTATATTAATACTATACCAAGTAATCATTTAAATAAAAAAAAAACTTCAATTTTGAGTGGGGTTATAGGCTGAGGTATGACGTCATTTTACAATGGGCACGTCCATTTGTAACGATATGTGACGAAATGGAGCGGTGCGGTCTGAACGCCCCAAAACGTGAGACGTCATTTACCCGTAAGCTTTGAT
Organism: Physella acuta; assembly: GCF_028476545.2. NCBI lineage: Eukaryota > Metazoa > Mollusca > Gastropoda > Physidae > Physella > Physella acuta. The sequence continues at coordinate 322,103 of NW_026732142.1, read as the reverse complement.
CTCCCTAATAAAAGCTAATGTACACAGATATACGTGGTGTGCGAACTAGGGCCTGCATTTCTAAAAAGCCATTCTATAAATTATTTCCGCTAAAAATCCTATCGGTGACTGCACCGAAAGCTATTTTACACGGCTAAGTGGAGCATGCACTACATTGATCGTTTGTGTTTGGTTAAAGGTTCTAGTCAGTTTAATTTGGGGTTCACTAAATCGTTGGGTAACTTACGTGGTCAAGTAATTTGGGGTTCTCTAAATCGTTGATTGACTTACCTGGTAAATTAATTTGGGGTTCACTAAATCTTTGGTTAACTGGCCTGGTCAGATTCATTAGGGTTCACTAAATCTTTGGGTAACTTACGTGGTCAAGTAATTTGGGGTTCACTAAATCTTTGGGTAACTGGCCTGGTCAGTTTAATTTGGGGTTCACTAAATCTTTGGGTAACTTAACTGGTCAGTTTAATTTTGGGTTCACTAAATCTTTGGGTAACTTAGCTGGTCAGTTTAATTTGGGGTTCACTAAATCTTTGGGTAACTTACGTGGTCAGTTTAATTTGAGGTTCACTAAATCTTTAGGTAACTTACCTGGTCAGTTTAATTTGGGGTTCACTAAATCTTTGGGTAACTTACCTGGTCAGTTTAATTTGGGGTTCACTAAATCTTTAGGTAACTTACCTGGTCAGTTTAATTTGGGGTTCACTAAATCTTTGGGTAACTTACCTGGTCAGTTTAATTTGGGGTTCACTAAATCTTTGGGTAACTTACCTGGTCAGTTTAATTTGGGGTTCACTAAATCTTTGGGTAACTTAGCTGGTCAGTTTAATTTGGGGTTCACTAAATCTTTGGGTAACTTAGCTGGTCAGTTTAATTTGGGGTTCACTAAATCTTTGGGTAACTTAGCTGGTCAGTTTAATTTGGGGTTCACTAAATCTTTGGGTAACTTACCTGGTCAGTTTAATTTGGGGTTCACTGAATCTTTGGGTATCTTAGCTGGTAAGTTTAATTTGGGGTTCATTAACTCGTTGATTGACTATTTGTTTGGTTAACTACAACGGGGGTTGGCTATTTGTTGTTGTAGTTTTAGGTAGCACTTTGCTTTGTTTACCTTTATGTTGAGTAACCTGAGCTATAGGACAACTGGTGTTTTGTTTACCTTTATGTTGAGTAACCTGAGCTATAGGACAACTGGTGTTTTGTTTACCTTTATGTTAAGTAAACTGAGCTATAGGACAACTGGTGTTTTGTTTACCTTTATGTTAAGTAAACTGAGCTATAGGACAACTGGTGTTTTGTTTACCTTTATGTTAAGTAAACTGAGCTATAGGACAACTGGTGTTTTGTTTACCTTTATGTTAAGTAAACTGAGCTATAGGACAACTGGTGTTTTGTTTACCTTTATGTTAAGTAAACTGAGCTATAGGACAACTGGTGTTTTGTTTACCTTTATGTTAAGTAAACTGAGCTATAGTACATTTGGTGTTTTGTTTACCGTTATGTTAAGTACACTGAGCTATAGTACATTTGGTGTTTTGTTTACCTTTATGTTAAGTAACCTGGGCTATAGGACAACTATGGTTTACCTTTATGTTAAGTAACCTGGGCTATAGGACAACTGGTGTTACAAAAACACAAACGCCAGAAGCTCACGTTACAGTGTAAACAACGAAAAAAAAACGTCTAAAAAACTAAAAAACATTAAATCCCCCAACATTTCTACAGCCGAAATCAATAACTGAGAAAATCTGCGCTAATGTTACATTTAAAGCCCTTATCGACCAACACTCCCACGCTTGATATCACAGATTGTTTAAAGGCATATATATATATGATAGTTTAAAGACTATCAGCTCTAGTTGTAGTGGACGAAATAAGCACTCATCATATAATAATAACCAAAGATTGGTGTTTCGAGTGTGTTCTGTATTAATTTAAAACTACTTTAAGTCTTTCTATGGGAATTCTAATATGTAATTTCAGCCTAGAAGTAAAGGGTAGGCTACTAATCGTTTTATAAATACGTCACTTTAAATAAATAAATAAATAAATAAATAATAAAATATTTTTAAAAATTTAATAAAATTTATATATATATATATATATATATATATATATATATATATATATATATATATATATATATATATATATATATATGATTATAACATTTAAGTAACAAAGAATTGAGCATACAGCTTACTTCAAATAAACCCTAACGTTGTGTATCTTTACTTTCAGATCTAAACAGCATGGCGCCGTCCCACCCCCATCCGGCCAGTAACCCCAACAGCAACAGTCCCGTCAGCCACGAGCTCCACAGCGACGCCTCCCAGCACGACAACCGCAGCAGCAACGCCGCCACGCCCATCAAGGACTGCTACGACGACGACGACGACGACGATGACGACGACGACGACGATAAGAGCGGGGACGACAAGTCTAAGGTCAAGGACGCCGCCGACTCCCAGGGCGAGTCGGCGAACGGCGACCCGCCCAAGAAACGGAAGCGGCGGGTGCTCTTCTCCAAAGCCCAGACATACGAGCTGGAACGGCGGTTCCGGCAGCAGAGGTATCTCTCGGCGCCGGAACGGGAACACCTGGCCAGCATCATCCGGCTCACACCTGTCCAGGTGAAAATATGGTTCCAGAACCACCGGTATAAACTTAAAAGGTCCAGACAAGAAAAAGGTCTGGCGGATTTGAACCCGTTGCCTTCGCCTCGCCGTGTCGCCGTGCCGGTGTTGGTGAAAGACGGCATCCCTTGTCAGCGTCCCTCCATGGGCGGGTCCCTGAAGACCCCCGACCACCAGCACCACCTCTCCATGCAGTCGGGTATGTCCAACATGGGCATGGGGATGAACCACGGCGGGCTGAACCACATGAGCTCAGGGTACGGTCACATGGGCTCAAGCGTGGCCTCGACTTTAGCCAACTCCATGTCGATGAACATGAACATGAACATGAGCTGCTCGTACAACAACTCCATCGGGCACCTGAACGTGCCGAGCGTCAACAACATGAATGTGTTGCCCGGGTACAGCCACCCCCTTATGCAGCCGCAGGGGAGGTGGTGGTGATGAGACGCCGGTGTGGATGTGTGCGTGCATGCGTGAGCGAAAGGCAGAATGAGTGTCTAACTTAGCTGATCGAAACTGTAAAAAACATTGTACAGGAATTGTGTACAAAATAGTGTACAAAAAGGACAAAAAACCTACTCGTTTATAGAAGATACGTGTACAATAATGTGTATATATGTGTACAAGTTGCTTGTACACAATCTGAAGAGGGTGGATGTGTACTAAAGTATAAAATATGAACGATGATTTCTTTTTAAAACTTTTACTCGGTGTATTTGCGAGAACAATGCTAACTAGTTATAAGACATAATCATACATTATGTTTTACATCACACATACGTATAATATCTCCAACAAGATACATACTAATGATCAATTTAAAAGAATCATTTAAAATATTTGAATCACGACGTATGCAAACAATGTTTTGACGTTTTACTACATCAAACAAGATGTTTAAAAACGATGTTTGGATGTTTTCATAACGTGGTTTGGTGAATGGAAAACTAGTTTGGAAAAACAGAAAACATGTTTTGACGTAGAAAACAGTTTTGGACAAAGCTTATTGATACAAATAGAAATGATGCTTGGACAAACGGAAAGCATACTTGGGACAAAAAAAAGCATTCTTAGACAAATAGAAACGTGTTTGGACAAATAAAAAACGTGTTTGAACGAATTAAATCCAGTATGCTGATGACGTGTATAGCTTTACCTTTGCCAGCACTAAGCCACCAGCGAGCACTACGTCATCGATTCATGTGTACATCGGATGCCCAACTTGACTGCCAATACCTTTTGTCATCAACATTGTGCATACAAATGTATGTGTGTACTTTTTCATTATGTGTTAGTAAATAGTATACTCATGTATTAAATTTACTGTAAGACCGTCTATTTTTATGACGAATAAAATGTGTCTTGACTTTTTACGTAAGACATGAGTCTAAATTTAAAAAAAAACTGCTTTTAACACATAAAAAATAACAACCAAACTCTATAAATTTTAAAGAGTGATTTTCGGGTATAAAAATAGAAAAATACATTTGTTATTGATTAAGATGTTACTGATCAAATTACTTCGACACTGTGGTATCGAGCCAACAATACCCATGTGTACAGCTTCAGAAAAATTACCTCCAACCTTTAACCTTGTGAAGTCATTTTATCTTTACAAAATTCTTTTATTTTTAGTTTGCAGAGGTTAAATCGTCCATCCACGCTAAACTTATTTTGTTTAGCGGTTCCGAAAAGCAATAATACTACACCATCCATGCAGCAATACTACTACATCACCCATGCTACTCTCCTGCCTATATAAACAAAAATATTGTCAGACAATCGTCTTTATAACACTATATAACACTCCAATTAAGCGATTGCCTGTCACTTCAATAAAGTTACATTTTCCCTAAAGTTAGTACATTTGACATCGACGGTGTAAATTATATATCTTACAGAACACGTCGACTTAGATGCATTATTTTTCAATGTCTTAATGCATTTAAATGATGCACTAGACGTAACTGGCATGACAGAGGATTAAATGACAAAATGACAAATGACAAATACAATTGTTGGCGATGAATGCCTGATATAATGAAGCTGTTTCGAACATTTGAATTTGTTGATTTTTTTTTACTGATCAAAATAATGTTGATATTTCCTTAACGTCCACTTTGTATTGAATAACGATATACCTATTGTTTATTTTTCTTGTTAATTGATTGAGTGTATTGATTTTGATTGGTTACGAGCTGTTAACAATTAGTTTTTTAAATGTATAAAAGGAAAGATTTGAAAGAAACAAACAAAAAAAAAAGATTAACAAAAGAACAATAATTGCCATTTTATGTTGAATATAATCCAATATTTTGAACTGATTCTCGTGTTCTCTTGCTACGTGTAGATGAGGTTTATACGTGTATGTGATGGTGCTGCTGGGAGGTGAGGGGAAGGTTTAAATCTGACTCTTCAAATATTGTATAACATGTATGTTTATGTAGTGGCGGTTGTTATTTGATAGGGGGTGGTGGGGGAAGGGGTGTGTGTGGGAGGGGTTGGTTTTAAACCTGGCTATTGAGTAATTTAAATGTTCATGTAACAATGTGTAAGAGGGATGTGTTGCGGTGGGAATGGATGACGTTTAGTGGTGGTGTGAGTGGCACTTCTTTAACAAACAAGTGATATGTAAGTTGTGTGGGTGGGGGACGGTGTGGGGGTGAGAGGAGGTGTGTGTGGGGGGGGGGGCAGTTTTTAAATCGGCCTCTTCAACTGCTGCTTTGTAGTTTGTTCTTGGAAAAGCTATGGAAGCAAATCCATAAAGAAAAGCAGGTTTAAATCGGAATCAACGGCCTATCTGGCGCATAATAGACTGACACGTAATACAATTCTATCGAATGAAATTCCGTTCAACATCACAAAAGAAGAAGACCATGCAGGGCAACATGCACGGTAAGATACACGGCAACATGCACGGTAAGATACACGGCAACATGCACGATAAGATACACGGCAACATGCACGGTAAGATACACGGCAACATGCACGGTAAGATACACGGCAACATGCACGGTAAGATACACGGCAACATGCACGGTAAGATACACGGTAACATGCACGGTAAGATACACGGCAACATGCACGGTAAGATACACGGCAACATGCACGGTAAGATACACGGCAACATGCACGGTAAGATACACGGCAACATGCACGGTAAGATACACGGCAACATGCACGGTAAGATACACGGCAACATGCACGGTAAGATACACGGCAACATGCACGGTAAGATACACGGCAACATGCACGGTAAGATACACGGCAACATGCACGATAAGATACACGGCAACATGCACGGTAAGATACACGGCAACATGCACGGTAAGATACACGGCAACATGCACGGTAAGATACACGGCAACATGCACGGTAAGATACACGGCAACATGCACGGTAAGATACACGGCAACATGCACGGTAAGATACACGGCAACATGCACGGTAAGATACACGGCAACATGCACGGTAAGATACACGGCAACATGCACGGTAAGATACACGGCAACATGCACGGTAAGATACACGGCAACATGCACGGTAAGATACACGGCAACATGCACGGTAAGATACACGGCAACATGCACGGTAAGATACACGGCAACATGCACGATAAGATACACGGCAACATGCACGGTAAGATACACGGCAACATGCACGGTAAGATACACGGCAACATGCACGATAAGATACACGGCAACATGCACGGTAAGATACACGGCAACATGCACGATAAGATACACGGCAACATGCACGGTAAGATACACGGCAACATGCACGGTAAGATACACGGCAACATGCACGGTAAGATACACGGCAACATGCACGGTAAGATACACGGCAACATGCACGGTAAGATACACGGCAACATGCACGGTAAGATACACGGCAACATGCACGGTAAGATACACGGCAACATGCACGGTAAGATACACGGCAACATGCACGGTAAGATACACGGCAACATGCACGGTAAGATACACGGCAACATGCACGGTAAGATACACGGCAACATGCACGGTAAGATACACGGCAACATGCACGGTAAGATACACGGCAACATGCACGGTAAGATACACGGCAACATGCACGGTAAGATACACGGCAACATGCACGGTAAGATACACGGCAACATGCACGGTAAGATACACGGCAACATGCACGGTAAGATACACGGCAACATGCACGGTAAGATACACGGCAACATGCACGGTAAGATACACGGCAACATGCACGGTAAGATACACGGCAACATGCACGGTAAGATACACGGTAACATGCACGGTAAGATACACGGCAACATGCACGGTAAGATACACGGCAACATGCACGGTAAGATACACGGCAACATGCACGATAAGATACACGGCAACATGCACGGTAAGATACACGGCAACATGCACGGTAAGATACACGGCAACATGCACGGTAAGATACACGGCAACATGCACGGTAAGATACACGGTAACATGCACGGCAACATGCACGGTAAGATACACGGCAACATGCACGGTAAGATACACGGTAACATGCACGGCAACATGCACGGCAACATACACGGCAACATGCACGGCAACATGCACGGTAACATGCACAATCTTGTAGAGGCTGATGTTATGTGATTGAGGTGGCGTGGGTAACGGTGGTGCTGGGGGGGGGGGCAGTTTTAAAATCTGGTACTTCAACAATCGAGTTTCATGAAGTACAATCACTTCTGCGGTGTTTGGTTGTTAGCGTTTATTTATCACTGGCTAGTTGTACATTGGAGAGATCGATGTGAATGCATAAACAGTTTGGGTTACAGCGGTATCGAATACGTTAACATAGAAGACTAGATTCTCGTGTAATAAGTTCACAATATACAATACTAAAATAATTAAATTTAACCACAGAAATAAAATGAAACGAAATATAATATTATACTTTCGTGTTTGAATACTAAGTTATTTTATTGTTATAATTATTAAAGAAAAAAGTGAAGTTCTTCTTTAGACCTAGAGATCCATTGAGCAGATGAAGTAGAGTTCATGTGTTTTTTTACCTCGGCATAGGAAAAGATGGTGTGTTGTAATAATAAATTATTTGTAAACAAAGTTATTTACCGCATAAGACTTAAGGCATCGATTTAACGATTTAGCATGTCAGGCATTATTTAGTGCTGTGTGGTTGAACGAAGTCTGCTGTTGTGTAAATTAAACAAGTCATCGATGTGTGTTTTGAAAAACAAAAAAACATGTCAGGCTCTTGATGAGACACGCTGGTCTGGAGGCTTCATGCTGTCCCTGGTGTGACCCACATGGGTCTGATGGGTCTCATAACTGGTGGGTCTATGATGTTGGGTTCCAGGTGGGTTGTTTCAGGTGAGTCTCTGATAGGTCTTTAACGATTCTTCGTAATATCACAAATACATCTGTGGTACCCATGGTTACCTAGTGAGAACGTAGCTCAAGTCAGAGAAAGTTAGAGCCTCTTACAGGCTGTGTGTCCGTTTATAAAATAAGTCCCCCATTCTTCGTGTGTGATGAAGTACTGAAGTGTAAAACGGTGAAAACTGTCAAATTTCATGTGATTTTTGTGCACGATTACAATATTTCCTTTATAATCTGTATAAGAGAAAGTAAAAAGAAAAATACACATAAACTACTTCACCTATCCGTGTATGGTCTCAGCCCTGAGAAGCCAATGCTCGTTTATTACAAGTAAGAAAATGATTTATTACATACAAATTCATGATAAGAGAACTAGTTTTTTTTTTGGTCTCATGTCATTGGCCCAGTAGGCTGACATAGACTGTGTCATTTTTGTTGACACGGACAGAGACGTAGTTATCTACACTGCATCTTCGGAGAAGTTTTACAATTAAAGAAAACAAAGCGGAAAGAAAATTTGACCAATTGAACAGAAGCACTATTTAGTTAATACAGGCGTAGCGAGGGGGGGGGGGGGCGGGGGGGGGGGACATATTCCCGGGCGCCGACCTTAGGGGGCGCCAAAATGGGTTGGAAAAATAAATTGAAAGGTTGAGGGGGTGCAAATCCAAAATTTGAGGGGGGGGGTACAAATCGAAATCTTGAGGGTGGGGTACAAATCGAAAGTTTGAGGGGAGGGTGCAAATCGAAATCTTGAGGGGGGGGGGTGCAAATCGAAAGTTTGTCCCCGGGCGCCGGGAAGGGTCGCTACGCCAGTTTGTTTTCTTTGTCACGCAGCGGAATACAATTGTTTCGACTTTTTAAAAATAATACTTTCTTGCCAAGAAGCAAAAATGCCCAAAAATGTCCACTTTGTAGAAAAATTATACATATTATTATTTTATAATCACATGTTTTAAAAGCAAACTATTTTTTTTAATATAAAAGCCCCACTTCAAATGTGTCCATTGGGTTCCACTTCATCGAAACATAAACTTATGTGATGATTGATGACTAGAGAAACAATTATCTAATTAATTATCAAATTATTTATCTAATTAATACTTCACTTTAAACAATACGAAATTCATTCACAGTACACAGAAAAATATACAAGAGTGTTTCTTTCAACAGTCGATGTGATTTAAATTAAAGGTAAGGGTGTTGTGTTACATTTCCGATTTAGAGTACTAAGGTAGTCTTAGGGCTAGGGTTAGTTAATAAATATACTTAAAGCTGGATAAATGTTAATTTAAGTTATAGTTAATGCAAGGCGCATAGTAAGGCTAGTTTATGTTATGGTAAATGCAAGATCAATGTTAAGCCTAGCTTAAATAAAAGGCTAGTTAATTGATACAAGATACCTTGCACTTTATAACAACAAAAATACATGTTTCTAGAACACATTTTCTACTGAAAGTCTTTCAATGATCAATGCATAATATAAACGGCAAAGCTTCGTTAAAGCTGTATAAAGCATGTGAGATAGTACAGTGCAATGGGCGGAGCTAGAGGGTCAGCACTATAACTCTAAGCAACTATATATATATATATATATATATATATATATATATATATATATATATATATATATATATATATATATATATATATATATATATATATATATATATATATATACAGGGGCGTAGCGAGGGGGGGGGGGCGGGGGTGCGGACCGCACCGGGTGACACCATTTAGGGGGGTGACACCAAGGCAAAAAATAGCAAAATATATAGAGAAAAACTTGAGGGGGGGGTGCAAATCGAAAGTTCGAGGGGGGGGTGCAAATCGAAAACTTGAGGGGGGGTGCAAATCGAAAGTTCGGGGAGGGGGGTGCAAATCGAAAATTTGAAAGTTTGTCCCCGGGAAGGGTCGCTACGCCTCTGAGGGGGTGACACCATTAAGTGCCGCACCGGGTGACACCCGACCTCGCTACGCCACTGTATATATATATATATATATATATATATATATATATATATATATATATATATATATATATATATATATATATACATATAATATTTTAAAAAATCGATTGTAATTTGATCAAAGCAACGCCACAGCTACATAAATTCTCCCGCCTCAGCTTACATCGTCTGCTGTGCAGCAGTATATCAGGTTACAAATCCCCCGCCCTCTCCATGTCCCCAGCTAGACAAAAGACTAACCCAGTGCAGAACGGGGTCCCACGGGAGCACCAAACGTCACACTCTGCGGCGGGTAAAGCCTGTAATCCCGGGGACCAGCGGCGCGACCACTGACACCCTACACCCCCCGGGGGGTCGGGGGAGGGATTTTCTCCGATTTGAGCCAGCTTCGTTTCAATCATATTCTCACCAGTGTTCGATCCCGTGATCTCGGGTTCAGCATGCCGTTGGCTTGAGGTTGAGACAATAATTACGATGAGAAACGGTTGGGTCTTTATTTTTCATTTGGGGTGGTAATCATCTTTTTTTTTTTAAAGAAATAAACAACAAAATGGTCATTTTGAATGAAAATCACACTCAAAACATGATTGGCTTAAATAAGTTTATTAAATAAAAAAACTAAAATGCTGTAAAGTTAAAGCAAGTAGTGTGTAGTGTTGAATGGTGATGAAGATTAAGAAAGCTTGAAAACTTCTGATAAGCAGGCACGATAACTATTGAATGTCTTTATTTTCAAAACATTCAACTTAATCTTGATTTACCAGACTTTATTAATTTTCAAAGTAATTCAGTTCAAAGTTAGAATAATATAGCTTTTATTTTATCCTTCTCTAAACTACCCCGAAGGAAACAAACGCGATCATTAGCTTGAGATCTTAACTCTACATAACACTTACTTACCCTTTATTCACGTCCCTGTGATGGGCTGTCAGGTGTAAAGACAGCTGGGACCTACAACTCACTTCAATCATCTGGTTAATCGAATGATCGATGATATTTATTCCCGCCTCCCCCTCCCCCACCCTCATCGACTCTTGGTTTAGAGACTCTTGTATTGTTTTAATCAATTTTTAAAATTGGTAAATTAATATCCACTTTGATTCTTCTTCTTCTTCGTTCTTAATTTTAGTGTTGGAAAGGATCCCCCTCCAACACAATTAAGTATACGTGTCAACTAGTTATGCGCCATAGAGGCTTTTGACTCCGATTTCAGTCTGCTTTTCTTTTTGGATTTGCTTCCCTAGCCTTTGTCCAACCAAGAACAAACTTTGATGAAAATTATATATTTTTGCGTTGTCATCTGAAATTAATTTATCTGGAAAAAATGGCTGCATTAAAAATGGATCAAAGTGTGAGTTTCAAGATTTCTTCACAAACCCCTCCCATACATAGAAATGTAGACATTAAGACTTAAGAAAAAGCGTGTAAAAAAAAACAAAAAAAAAAACATCAGAAAGTCGTCAAGACATACCCTGCCCTTCCACACAATCTTAAGTCCGTGCTATATTTAGCCAGCTCCGCCATATGCCGTAAATCCAGAACCAAGAAAATATTATCAATGCTCTAATTACTTGGGGAGATGGCTTTAAGGCCCCCAGTAATTACAATCTTTGCCATATTTCACCCTTCGTGAAACAACGAGTACGTCATTCAGGTCCCGTAACTCTCGACCCCCCCCCCAACCCCCCTCCCCCACCTCAATAATTTCTACAAGTGCCGCCCTACCTAAGCCAGACTACCCCGGGAATCGGGCGATCGATTGGGGAGGGGGGGAGGAGGAATCATTAATTACCCTTTGTCGAAAGATAAGAGAGTTTACTCCGAAAACACTTGGCATCAAACGATATTTTGAGTCAATATGACCGCGGCCCTTGAAGTTTCACCCCCACCCCACTCCGCCCCCTTCCCATATTGCCGATTTGTGGAAACGATCGTTGACGATCTAGGGGTTAAGGTTAAGAGAGAGAGAGGGGTGGGAAGGGTACGATGACGTAGTGGCTAGTGTAATCGGCGGTGCAGAGTTATAAATTGTGAACTGTGTCGGATAGTGGATTGAAGGTTAACGTTAGCGTTTGCACTAGCTTAGAGCAGGGTTAAGGGTATTTTTTAGACTAGTTTAGAGCAGGGTTAAGGGTATTGTTTAGACTAGTTTAGAGCAGGGTTAAGGGTATTGTTTAGACTAGTTTAGAGCAGGGTTAATGGTATTGTTTAGACTAGTTTAGAGCAGGGTTAAGGGTATTGTTTAGACTAGTTTAGACTAGGGTTTAGGGTATTGTTTAGACTAGTTTAGAGCAGGGTTAAGGGTATTGTTTAGACTAGTTTAGACTAGGGTTTAGGGTATTGTTTAGACTAGTTTAGAGCAGGGTTAAGGGTATTGTTTAGACTAGTTTAGAGCAGGGTTAAGGGTATTGTTTAGACTAGTTTAGAGCAGGGTTAAGGGTATTGTTTAGACTAGTTTAGACTAGGGTTAAGGGTATTGTTTAGACTAGTTTAGAGCAGGGTTAAGGGTATTGTTTAGACTAGTTTAGAGAAGGGTTAAGGGTATTGTTTAGACTAGTTTAGAGCAGGGTTAAGGGTATTGTTTAGACTAGTTTAGAGAAGGGTTAAGGGTATTGTTTAGACTAGTTTAGAGCAGGGTTAAGGGTATTGTTTAGACTAGTTTAGAGAAGGGTTAAGGGTATTGTTTAGACTAGTTTAGAGCAGGGTTAAGGGTATTGTTTAGACTAGTTTAGAGAAGGGTTAAGGGTATTGTTTAGACTAGTTTAGAGCAGGGTTAAGGGTATTGTTTAGACTAGTTTAGAGCAGGGTTATGGGTATTGTTTAGACTAGTTTAGAGCAGGGTTAAGGGTATTGTTTAGACTAGTTTAGAGAAGGGTTAAGGGTATTGTTTAGACTAGTTTAGAGCAGGGCTAAAGTTAGTGTTTAAAATATTTTAGACCATGGTTAAAATTAGACTAGTTTAGGTCAGGGTGCATATAACACGTTTTTATATTTTGCTGACAAAGCTATTTAGAAGCAGCACTGAAACTGATATGTTTCGTTTCAATCTATAAAATTAAGTAGATTACAATAAAACACAACATTATTTCTATGAAGGCTTCCATTTGCAGCTCCTTTATAAAATTAAGTTCGTAAAATTAATGAAATGAGCCGCGTTCATTAATATACAGATTTACATGCGGCCCAAGTTCCGTAGATTGATGAGCCGTTAAAAAACAGGTGAACTCTACTTCATTCCCCAATTAACCGCCATGCTTGAACAGGTACCATTTCAACTTTTTGTTTGGTTTTACATTTTGGCAGCTTTTTAACCTTTTGGTTATAGAATCTAATTTACAATGAAAAAATTCTTTTACCCTACGTCATCAGGTTCGTGACGTCATGCTATTTCCGGTTGGCTGGCTCCAATGCAGCAAGCACCACATGCCGATGAATGCATTCCCCGATCGACACGGCCGAACGACCGTATTAAAATACAAAACAGTTTCATTAAAGCCATCAGAGAATGCGATTTATTTTTTTCTCAGGCGCATCACAATGCTGGCTGCTAATGGCAAGGTGGCAGAATCGATTGGGTGTCGGGCGGGTTGTACAATGTGCAGGATCGAAACCCGATAGCGCTTGCTTTCATCTTGCTCTTGCATATTCATGGAAGAAATTGCGCTGGATGTGAATCATGTGGGACGTCCTTCCGGAGAAGGGAAACAGGAGAGTCGAACTTGTATCAACAAACCAAGTGGAGTCTACTGTATCTGATGATGGAAATATGAAGAATGGCGACAACAACGTTAATTTTTACAATTTTGTTTTACGTAATGAAAGTATATGTAAACGGTTGTCAGTTATGATACCCCGGTTGTGTGTGTATGTCTGTGTGTGATTGTAAAAGTGTATGTTTTTATGTGTGTGTGTGTATCTGTCTGTCTTTACCAATCTACACAACCATTGACCATATCAAGCACACTACCACTGATACTACCAACCCATACAAACCCACACCACCACTGTCATCAGCCAGCCACAATTTCACTGACACTACTACCATCAACTTACACCATCACTAACACAACTTACACTCTCAATCACACCGCCATCACTACCACCACCAACTTACACCACCACTGACATTCTCAACCCACACCACCACCGACCCATACAATCAAAGACACAAACCACCACATCTTGAAACTCTCAGCCACACCACCACTGACACCCAACCCACCACACCACTACTATCACCAACCCATACCATCACATACACTTACAACCCACCACATTATTGAAACTCTCAGCCCACACCACCATTACCACCACCAACCCACACCATCACTACCACCATCAACTTACACCACCACTTACACCCAACCCAACCCACCACACCACACCACCGCTAACACCCAACCCACCACACCACTGCCACCACCAACCCACACCACCACTGATACCCAACCCACCACACCACAGCCGCCGCCACCACACCACACCAGACACACCACTCCACCCTAAAAAATCATATTCACACATCCACCTAGCTCATGACCCTGTCAGACAAACAATCTAGTCTGTCGTATATTTCCAGCTGTTACTTTTCCCCTTTTATCTCCCCTTTCATCAAACGATTTCTCTCCCTTTACAAACCGTCGGCTGTAAATCCTCCGCCAATGCATTACGGGAACGTCTTTCACTCAAACTTTCAACGTCTCCCTTTAGCCCCGTTTTGATGAAGTTAAAGATTTGACCTGTCCTATCTTCATCAAAGCAACATCAAAACTAAAGTTACAAGTCTTAAATTTGGCTTGTTATTTATCTCTGTATTAGATCAGAAAAAAATATTTTCATATATATGTCTATTAGAAAGGGGAAGCTTAATCAGGGAGATGACGAAAAAAATGATGTTCACATAGAGAATAATAAAGAGATATTGAATAAAAATGTGTTGTGTACTTGAACTGTAACGACTCTTGTGTAGAGGTGAGTGTGAGTCAAAGACTAAATATAGTCAATGATTTTTGTAGCTGAATATTTCAGTTAATTTTTTTTTTTAAATAGTCTGTTGGTAGTCAACATTTTTTAATCAAGCGCTGACATTTCGAGAAGTACTTCATTTTTCACAACACATCTAGTTATAGAGGTCAAAGGTTACTTGTACTTTGATCTAGGTCCTTTCTACGGACAGATCTTGTTATGTTGTTATTTGTACCGGAAAGGTCTTTTTCTCTTTTTCTTGTTCGTTCTTAATTTTAGTGGTTGAAGGGATTCCCTCCAACACAATTAAGTATATGTGTCAACTTGTTTTGCGCCATTTAGGACGTTGACTCTGATTTCAGCCTGTGAGGTCATTTAATATAGGTCATTTCAGACAGGTCTTTTTATAATTTACTGGTACATAAGAGGTCCTTAGATAAAGTAAAGGTCATTTCTATCGGACAGCTCTTGTTATGATGTTACTTGTACCAGAGGTCCTTTGACATAGGTCCTTTCTACCGGACAGGTCCTACAAAACAGGTCCTCTGGTACAGTGTTATCTTCACACGTGTTAAGCGGGCCGGCCACCGCCCGCGGGCCGCCGTGATGTGAAACACAAACAGACCCGTGTGTCGCCGTATCTTATCAGAGGAGTGGGTTGCTGGGGTTCTTTCTTGGACTTCCGGTGACGTAATCAGTGTTTGTTTTGGTTTTATTTTTTTTCTCCTGTGCTTTATATTTTTGGTGGTATTGAGATTTAGGATCAGTAATAACAGGATTTTTTTTAAAAGTTTTGTTTAAAAACTGTTTTCATCAGCAGAATGTACCGAATTCATTCTCAAAGTATCAGGACCTTATCTATAATCTATGATCAATAACGAGTCATACTTTTTTGTATTAATTTATGCACACAAAAAATTAGATCTCTCTCCATTATGCTGATGTAAAAAAAAAATATTTGGCATCATTGCTCACATTCGCGTATAAAATTTGGGCGAAAATACGGTTTAGGGGGATGGGGTCTAAACTAAATCAACCCACTAATTAACAATTAAAAATAAATGAGAAAATTGCATACAATCCTTTACAAAGTATGTGGCTTCCATCTCCCCCATCCTGAAAAAAAAATCTTGAGCAACTCCTCTCTCCCAACCCATATCATTTATATATCGTTATAACAAATAAACCAATTCACACTCTCACTGTAACACCTACATTCCCCCCTCCCCCCCCCCCTCTAAATCAACAGCAAAACGGTACAACCCAAATCGTTTGGGTACATTAAACCAAACAATACGCTCCATAATTTCTAGCATTTCCCCTCCCACATCACACCATTACAATTGTGAACAGGTAGCGGAATCCTTCTCAGCCTCGTATTTCTAACACAACTTCTCTTCACATTTAACTTGTAAAATTGTTTGTTTTGTTTCAACAAATCCACACGCAAGTCAGTCACAATCGTTTCAAATTGCTGTCACAAAAATGTCACTTTGTCACACATCACCTACCTATTTCCGCTTTCAAACTTCCTGTTTTACAATTCACAACACAGTCATCTCCCCTTGTCTATTTTTATCACTTCCGGTGAAGAAGTCTCACCTACGAAACTGTTCCCCCCGACGCGCTAACGAGAAGATTATCTCTTATATTCAGTCTAAATGAACTTTTACGGTCCCCCTACGACACGTGTTAGAAAAAAAAATCCCCAAAAAGAAAAATTATCATTTTACGACCCGGGGTATTATTGTCTTTCCGGCAATGTTTACCTCCGTATTTGTCGACACGGGACGGAGGGTCGCGGACACGCTCCGTGCTAAAGGATACGGGTGACAAATCGCGCTTTGACCGGCACCCGTGGCCGGACGGGGACTCCAAGACAATGTCCGCGTCCACACGGCATTGTTCCAGTGTTTGTTTGACCTTTGACACCAACCACCCCCCTGGACAACCAACTGATTACCCCCCTACCCCACCCTCTCTTATATCCCCCACGGGGAGGGAGGAGTGCGTGGTGATTGGTGTTAGGGGGAAATGAAATCGTACGTGTGGAAATATTATTGTCCAGCGACGGAGGCTGGCCAGTGGTCAATGGCACCAATAACAGGGGCGGCACCTTGGTGTTGTTGGGATCAACTCGCCGTGGACGGGTTATATGACGTCTCTTTTCACTTACTTATCCCACCCCCCGGATCCCGAAAATTTGACCCATGATTTGTTAGTTCACCCTCTATCACCCCGCCCCCGCCTTCTCAGTTAACCCAATAATAATGGTGAAAGGCAGGGGGGAAGTAATAACAGTTGTAAAACAATGTTCAATTATCGAATTATTCAATTCAGCCGTGGGTTTGTTATTGCTGACCACATGCCAATTTTTTTTGTTAGTGACCATCAGCCTTACACTAACAATGGTAGCGTGTAGCACTGAACACAGCCATAGCGTGTAGCACTGAACACAGCCATAGCGTGTAGCACTGAACACAGCCATAGCGTGTAGCACTGAACAGCCATAACGTGTAGCACTGAACACAACCATAGCGTGTAGCACCGAACAGCCATAGCGTGTAGCACTGATCACAGCCATACCATGTAGCACTAAACACAGCCATAACATGTAGCACTGAACAGCCATAACGTGTAGCACTGAACAGCCATAACGTGTAGCACTGAACAGCCATAACGTGTAGCACTGAACACAGCCATAGCGTGTAGCACTGAACAGCCATAGCGTGTAGCACTGATCACAGCCATAGCGTGTAGCACTGAACACAGCCATAGCGTGTAGCACTAAACACAGCCATACCATGTAGCACTAAACACAGCCATAACATGTAGCACTGAACAGCCATAACGTGTAGCACTGAACACAGCCATACCATGTAGCACTAAACACAGCCATAACATGTAGCACTGAACAGCCATAACGTGTAGCACTGAACACAGCCATACCATGTAGCACTAAACACAGCCATAACATGTAGCACTGAACAGCCATAACGTGTAGCACTGAACACAGACATAACATGTAGCACTGAACACAGTCATAACATGTAGCACTGAACATAGCCATACCCTCACAATGGTAGCGTGTAGCCCTGAACACATCTATAGTGTGTAGCACTGATTACAGCTCTAGCGTGTTGCACTGAACACAGTCATACTCTCACAATGGTAGCATGTAGCCCTGAACACATCTATAGTGTGTAGCACTGAACACAATCTCTGACTGTTTTACTACATTCAAATTATGATTTGGGTTCGGCCTAGGAGTGTGTTGACATCTGAATACACTTATTGGCCTTATTAGAAGCGATTATGTTGGTCTTCCTATAGGGTACTAGTCTGACATTCTAAAATACTGATGGGATATGATTCTAAAATACTGATGGGATATGATCCTAAAATACTGATGGGATATGATTCTAAAATACTGATGGAATGTAATTCTAAAATACTGATGGGATATGATTCTAAAATACTGATGGGATATGATTCTAAAATACTGATGGGATATGATTCTAAAATACTGATGGGATATGATCCTAAAATACTGATGGGATATGATTCTAAAATACTGATGGGATATGATTCTAAAATACTGATGGGATGTGATTCTAAAATACTGATGGGATATGATCCTAAAATACTGATGGGATATGATTCTAAAATACTGATGGCATATGATTCTAAAATACTGATGGGATATGATTCTAAAATACTGATGGGATATGATTCTAAAATACTGATGGGATATGATTCTAAAATACTGATGGGATATGATTCTAAAATACTGATGGGATATGATTCTAAAATACTGATGGGATATGATTCTAAAATACTGATGGGATATGATTCTAAAATACTGATGGGATATGATTCTAAAATACTGATGGGATATGATTCTAAATACTGATGGGATATGATCCTAAAATACTGATGGGATATGATTCTAAAATACTGATGGGATATGATTCTAAAATACTGATGGAATATGATTCTAAAATACTGAAGGGATATGATTCTAAAATACTGATGGGATATGATTCTAAAATACTGATGGGATATGATTCTAAAATACTGATGGGATATGATTCTAAAATACTAAAGGGATATGATCCTAAAATACTGAAGGGATATGATTCTAAAATACTGATGGGATATGATTCTAAAATACTGATGGGATATGATTCTAAAATACTGATGGGATATGATTCTAAAATACTGATGGGATATGATTCTAAAATACTGATGGGATATGATTCTAAAATACTGATGGAATATGATTCGAAAATACTGATGGGATGTGATTCTAAAATACTGATGGGATATGATTCTAAAATACTGATGGGATATGATTCTAAAATACTGATGGGATATGATTCTAAAATACTGATGGGATATGATTCGAAAATACTGATGGGATGTGATTCTAAAATACTGATGGGATATGATTCTAAAATACTGATGGGATATGATTCTAAAATACTGATGGGATATGATTCTAAAATACTGATGGGATATGATTCTAAAATACTGATGGGATATGATTCTAAAATACTGATGGGATATGATTCTAAAATACTGATGGGATATGATTCTAAAATACTGATGGGATATGATTCTAAAATACTGATGGGATATGATTCTAAAATACTAATGGGATATGATCCTAAAATACTGATGGGATATGATTCTAAAATACTGATGGAATGTAATTCTAAAATACTGATGGGATATGATTCTAAAATACTGATGGGATATGATTCTAAAATACTGATGGGATATGATTCTAAAATACTGATGGGATATGATCCTAAAATACTGATGGGATATGATTCTAAAATACTGATGGGATATGATTCTAAAATACTGATGGGATGTGATTCTAAAATACTGATGGGATATGATCCTAAAATACTGATGGGATATGATTCAAAAATACTGATGGCATATGATTCTAAAATACTGATGGGATATGATTCTAAAATACTGATGGGATATGATTCTAAAATACTGATGGGATATGATTCTAAAATACTGATGGGATATGATTCTAAAATACTGATGGGATATGATTCTAAAATACTGATGGGATATGATTCTAAAATACTGATGGGATATGATTCTAAAATACTGATGGGATATGATTCTAAAATACTGATGGGATATGATTCTAAAATACTGATGGGATATGATCCTAAAATACTGATGGGATATGATTCTAAAATACTGATGGGATATGATTCTAAAATACTGATGGAATATGATTCTAAAATACTGAAGGGATATGATTCTAAAATACTGAAGGGATATGATTCTAAAATACTGATGGGATATGATTCTAAAATACTGATGGGATATGATTCTAAAATACTGATGGGATATGATCCTAAAATACTGATGGGATATGATCCTAAAATACTGATGGGATATGATTCTAAAATACTGATGGGATATGATTCTAAAATACTAAAGGGATATGATCCTAAAATACTGAAGGGATATGATTCTAAAATACTGATGGGATATGATTCTAAAATACTGATGGGATATGATTCTAAAATACTGATGGGATATGATTCTAAAATACTGATGGGATATGATTCTAAAATACTGATGGGATATGATTCTAAAATACTGATGGAATATGATTCGAAAATACTGATGGGATGTGATTCTAAAATACTGATGGGATATGATTCTAAAATACTGATGGGATATGATTCTAAAATACTGATGGGATATGATTCTAAAATACTGATGGGATATGATTCTAAAATACTGATGGGATATGATTCTAAAATACTGATGGGATATGATCCTAAAATACTAAAGGGATATGATTCTAAAATACTGATGGGATATGATTCTAAAATACTGATGGGATATGATCCTAAAATACTAAAGGGATATGATTCTAAAATACTGAAGGGATATGATTCTAAAATACTGATGGGATATGATTCTAAAATACTGATGGGATATGATTCTAAAATATTAATGGGATATGATTCTAAAATACTGATGGGATATGATTCTAAAATAATGATGGGATATGATCCTAAAATACTGATGGGATATGATTCTAAAATACTGATGGGATATGATTCTAAAATACTGATGGGATATGATTCTAAAATACTGATGGGATATGATTCTAAAATACTGAAGGGATATGATTCTAAAATACTGATGGGATATGATTCTAAAATACTGATGGGATATGATCCTAAAATACTGAAGGGATATGATTCTAAAATACTGATGGGATATGATTCTAAAATACTGATGGGATATGATTCTAAAATACTGAAGGGATATGATTCTAAAATACTGATGGGATATGATTCTAAAATACTGATGGGATATGATTCTAAAATACTGATGGGATAAGATTCTAAATGTGCTATGCAATTCGATTCTAAAAAGTGGGATGAGATAAAACCAGAGCAGCTGATCAACCATAATATCAAGGTCAAGGCTGCTTTTAGTAGACAGACAGAGATATTTTATGTGTTGATTCCACTGGGGTAGCAATGAGACATTTCTAATGTGTTGGTGACGAGTTTAAAATGTGCCCGGATTGTTTCTGACACTGTCATATTTCTCTGAAAGTGTTTTTTCATAGAGCGGATATTGCCGTATGTTTTGCACAAAGAACACTTCCGTTTTTTTTAACTAAAAAAAAAGAAAGCCGTAAATTTTTTTTCTGACCGCATTTAAGTGGTCACTCGCCTTCACGCTTGAGAGAACTCGGGACAAGCGTCCGGTCCTGACGTCACATGTGGTGGGCGGATGACGTGGACGTGGCAGGCACGACCGTGTGAGCAGGTCGGCTGGACAATGACGTCGTTAGCCACATCCCGAGAACGATTTCACGCCTGAATGGTTCCACCCCCACCCCCTACATCGAACGGCCTCACCGGTAGCATGTCCAGCCCCAGCTGACCAGTTAACGACTCGTCCCTGTAGGTAAGAGTATCTGACACCTCCCCAACCTTCTACATTGACCACCAGGGCGATCCATCAAAAGCCACCCCCGGGGTTTTTTTTGTGACGGTTGAGAATGGGACGCGCCGGCCGGACCCCAACGCTCGATTGCACATCCCTCATTGACGTTTGACGGCCCAGCGTGCTCTAATGCATTTCTCTTAGTGTCGTCTCTCGTGCTCATCGTGTGCTGACACGTCCCTGCCCGCTCAATCCAGTATCTCACCCCCCCTACCCTCCCCCACCCTCACTTTCCTACAGGTAATGAAAGTCAACGGAATTGAATTCGCTTCTATGTTGTTGTTTCCCTTCATTCACTTTTCCGCATCATCGCTCGCCACCAAAAACAAAACACAAAAACCGGAATTTTTTTTTTTTTTTTACAGAAACGATGTATTGGTGAAAACGATACCCCATTCACAAGTAAAGGGAGAGAATAAGCAAACCTTTCGACGCTCCAACAAAAACGCAAGGGGGGCGGAATTGATTTATACGACAGAGTTACCCTTCTTGAGCACTGACGCGCTGACCTACCCTTGGTTTATTTTTATTGTAGCCCCTTCCCCCTAGCCCTCTCGCGTGATGTTTGTGTTTCATTGGTAAAGCGCGGTGACAACAATTCGCATGTCATTGTTGGGGAGAAATTGGGGAACCCGGGGTCCCATAAACTCCAAGGTCCCATAAACACAAAACCCGAATTTTTTTTGTTCGGTCTTTTTTTTTTTTTACTCCCCCTTGGATTTTAATCTACGTGTTATTTCTTTTCCTGTAAGAAGATTTCAATAGCCGAAACCAAAGGCAATGGCTTGGAGGGGGGCGAGATTGTGCGGTTTCGCGTCACGGTGCGCAAAGTTTTAAAAATAAGACGAAAAAAAAATTAAGGCTTAGTAGTAACACCGCGGAACTCTTATTTCAAAGGGAGGCGATTCAAACTCAACTTCCCTAAAGAACTCTTTCTCCACTCTCCACAGTTATCTACCCTTCCCACTTGAGCACTATCTTGTCCCCTTTGAAAGCGTATTAAATTGTTTGTAAATTCTCCAATCTTTCGGACTATTCAAACACATAAACGAAATATTAGCGATTGAAATAAACCATTTTATGCTTTTCCCCCGGGTACCCTGAGGCTGTTGGATATTGGAACCGAGGGGGGGGGGGGAGCAACCGTTTCAATGCGACGTGATTAAGGGAGAACAGAGGACACCTTGTTGGTGACGTGGCACATTGAAAGCGGGTTATCCACTGTATATTATCCACAGCAATATCCACAGGCACGTTCAGAGCTAAATGTTTACACCTACACCATATCCATAGATAGCTACAGTCCAGCAAGCAGCCTCATACACTTCCTAATCAACAACATCCGTATTCTCGGATACATATCCACATCCAGAGCCAAATTGACAGTTAGATCTGTAGGTAGATCATCGGCCATATCCACAGTTACATCCACAACTTCCCTAGCGGCTATACTCAAATGCGAATCCAGATTTAAATCCCCTGAAACAATTAAAGTGTTATCCATACGGACACATATCTTCTGTTTTATCCACACCTACAGCCAGCTATAATCACAGCCAAACTCACAGCTAGATTCCAGAGTCACATCCACAACCTGCAATACTTACAGTTTTTTAAAAATAAATTCAGATTTGTCCGGTTTTTTTTCATTAAACTTATTTTTCATTTTATTTTAAAAATTACAATTTGTAATATAATTTCAAATTTACTGTGAAATGAAAAATGTCAACTGTGATTGAAATGTGACAGTAAGTTAGTAAATTAATGGGCACACATTAGGTTTACATGTAAGTAGAGATTTAAAAATGTTCTTTAACGACATTTTACGAACTACTAATTATGGTAATTAATGTATCATTATGTATCATTATTACCACAATTAAGGCCTTATACTAACCCCAAGTGCCACGCTAACCATAACCTCTCTAGGTCCTAATCGATAACACTCGAACGAGTCAATAACATTGAGGGTGAGAATAGTATGACAAGTGGTTGCCCCTAAAACGGAAAAACATGTTTTAGACGCACGGCGTTTACTGTTAGGCAATAGTTAACAACGTAATGATAACGTAGGCATTAGTTAACAATATGAAGATTACGTAGGCAATAGTTAACAACGTGAAGATTACGATTCGAAAACAGGGAATGAATGGTGTAACGAGGAATCCAGTGATTTTTTTTTTCAAATTGTTGTCTAATAACTTAATGAAGTAAAAAGGGGGATTACCAACCGTGTAGAAATTACAGGGTTCTCTCAAGAACGACAACCCCAGCCTAGCAAGGGCGTTAACCCATACCATTGTCTCCGACCGCATGTCGACACCTCTGGGATTAATAACGTCTATTTAAATGGTGAGACTTCCCCCTGTATAACAACCCTATGCTTCGCGACTATCTTCTTCTTTATAAAGCTGCCTACCACTACAGTGTAAGGATACACTGCTGTCAATGACGAAAGCTTCACCTCATACACCCCCACCCCCACCCCTCAACACCCCGACAACTGGCCAGCGAGGGGACCTATAGGCACTGAGCGAACCGGGAATAACAAAAAAAAAAAGCCAAATGAGAAAATAATTACTTAATAAAACGCCAGAGAAATCTGGCAAGGCTGAATGACTTCCGGCTGAGCGAGCCGACACTTTTACAGTCGCTTGTTGCCTGGTTGGAATGAATGGTTTGACAGGCAATGTTTTACAACACGGTGGAAGGCTTTTAAAGAGATCTGACTAGTCAATACCGATACTGCCCAGCGTTGGAAGTTTTATATCAGTTTCCTTTTTTTTCTCTTTACAATAATGTCCTTATTTTAAAGTAGAAACACTTAAGGTTGATAGAAGAAAGTTTTTTTTTTAAAAATCATTTTAAATGATTTCTTATTAGATCTATATCGTTAAGTTAATATGCATAGAACTGCTTATATGGATTCATGTTGTTTAAAAATACAATCAGCGAAATTTTAAAAAAATTTGTATTTGATTGGTTTATTGAAAAGCATGTAAAAGTACTATCGAGATTCATGTTAACCCTTGTAAACCCGAACTACATTCTGCTCTCTATTCCATAACTTCTATACATATTATTATTAGCTTTTTTCCCTTAGGTCACGATGTCTGTCTGTGTGTCTGTCTGTTTGTGGGTTTGTGGTCAGGTCGTTTTACTCATATTAGACTCATTTCTAACGCAGCAATGTTTCCAGATAAATTAATTTCCAAAGACAACGCATTTTTAAATTTAATTTTAGCTAATACGCGAATCATTAAACATTAAATTTTCAGATTACCATGCAGCAATGTTTCTAGATAAATTAATTTCCAAATACAACTCATGTATAGCTTATACACAACACAATTCATTAAACATTAATTTCCAGATTTCCAGAGGTAACTTGACAGCAGAGATCGCTCCATCAGTAAGTTGGCTGAGGTGAGTTACGTTCTTGGATGTTTTCACACATGAGGACCTTACGCGTACCTTGAACCTGACGTTTAGCGTGCGATACTGGTCGGGGTGAAAGGACTATTTTGGGTAGTGTGCGGTGTTGATCCAATAAAGGCCCAATGAAATGGAAAGAATATATATATATATATATATATATATATATATATATATATATATATATATATATATATATATATATATATATATATTAATTTGAACATCGACTGAGCGGACTTTAGCCGTTTATGACTGACAGATGACTGACAATCCCTGAGTTGAAAAAACACGGTTTTTTTTTTAGAGGGAGGGGGGGGGGGGGTTATATAAAAACCCGAATGGTTGACATGAGATGCCATTAAACTCGACAGGTTGAATATAAAGCTACCACATCCATAGCCTCATATCCGGTAAGATGGAATACCATTTAGCATGGAGTGTATAGCCCTTTGGATATAGGATTACCAACCCTGGTTCCAAATCGGCAGCTTCTGAAACCGACGTTGGTGCCAATGAAAGTCGAGAAAAGGAACCGCGTTGTATGGGCTGTCCATGATCTCGTGTCTAGGAACATGCAGTTAGAACTCTCTGGCCGCATCCATTGTCTTCCCATGCTAAACGGAGACTTGTAGACTATACGGAGAGTCTAGATCAGAACCAGGATGTTGGAAAAGGTTGTAAGTTGTTGTTACTTTTAGGAACTACATGTTATTTGTAAACCAGAGCAGAGGCGTAGCGACGAGGGGGGGGTGTACATATGTCCCCGGGCGCAGACCGTAGAGGCGCCCAAATAAGCTCATTTTAGCTGCTATTTTGAATTATAAATATAAAACATATATGGGGGGGGGGGGGGGGACGGGACTGCGCCAAATTGAACGTTTGTCCCCGTGCGCTGGGAGGGGTCGCTACGCCTCTGACATGAAGATTGTAATTCAACACCCGGAACTGTTCCATATAAATAGATTTAAGCAGGCTAAATTATACCAAACACCGAGTTAGATTTGTGCCTTAGAAATAAAAACGTCCTAATCTGAGCTATACCTTACAAAGAGAAATATACCAGGGTGAGTTGCACTTTACAAAGAGAAACATACTAGGGTGAGTTGCACTTTACAAAGAGAAACATACCAGGGTGAGTTGCACTTTACAAAGAGAAACATACCAGGGTGAGTTGCACTTTACAAAGAGAAATATACCAGGGTGAGTTGCACTTTACAAAGAGAAATATACCAGGGTGAGTTGCACTTTACAAAGAGAAATATACCAGGGTGAGTTGCACTTTACAAAGAGAAATATACCAGGGTGAGTTGCACTTTACAAAGAGAAACATACCAGGGTGAGTTGCACTTTACAAAGAGAAACCAAATTAAAACCTGATCAGGCAACTCAAACTATAACACAAAAACATTGTGCGTGGGGGCGGGGATGTGGGGGAGGGAGTTAATCCCTTGTGTCTGTGTCATGACTAGAAGAAGCATATCTGCGGGAGAGAGAGAGGAGAGGTGGGGGGGGGGGGGGGTAGTGCCGGAGAGAGACTGGTACCGGGGGGGGGGGGGGTGAGGGATGAGAACAACAGAAGAAGAAAAAAAACAATTGAAGAGGATCAATACCCGCTTCGTTAAGTTTCCATTTTGTTTGCGTGTTTCAAACGGTGATGGCCGTGTTTTCCCCACCGGTTTCCGAGTGCGAGCAGAAAACACGGGCACCGCCGTGAGTGGGGATCAATCACCCGGGGAAACGTCCCTTTCCTTTTACTCTTGACAGCACTCCAGACAAAGGCGTGATGTCTTTTACACGGCGACAAATGGACGGGTTGTATGTGTGTGGGGGTGTGTGGGGGTGTGTGGGGAGCTGATTGTTTTAGATATGGGTTCAGTTTTAAATTTTTGGCGAATTTAATTTTTTTTAATGATTTTATTACAGTGTTTTAGTCGAATCGTTAATGTTATGGTTAAGTAATTTGATTTCTGGTGGGTAATTTGGACAAAATGAACAGAATACTTTGAGCAGTTTTTAGGAATAAACAGAAGAACACATCAGCGGGTAAAACGTAATACACTTCACTTTGGCTGTCGTGATACGATATTAAAACCACGGGACGGCGTGGTCGAATGAGAGAGAGAGAGAGAGAGAGAGAGAGAGAGAGAGAGTACGACTGCTAACACCCGAAAGTCTAGAACATGTTTGTATGACGTCACTGAGTCCACCCAGCTTTGTTGGGTACCTGACTGACGTTAGGTAAAGTAAAATGACTGGGCATATGCTGTCCGAATTATCCCTTCTGATGCCAAGGTCACAGAAAAAAAAGGTGGTCCCTACTTCACCACTTCACCTGCCCCAAATGTACCGTCGGGGTATGAAACGAATAAGACGGAATTAAACCCCAACATGAATGGAACTCTTGTTATGTTCGCCTTGGACTGTCGCTCTCTCATGCTCACATCCTACCGCTCAGCTACTCCCTCCCATCCATAATGTCACTATAACCCCTCTCCCATCCAACTCCACCACCCACATCCTCCGCTAACTCTCTTCCCTCGGTCCCATCACTTAAAACCTGAAACCGCGATTATTTCATTACTTTTAACCCTGCTCCGACAATCTGTCTTCGACAACTCCCCCCCCCCCCCACCCGACTCCACCCCCACAACCCCACCCCAACTAACAGCTAACGTGCATCCCTACCGAGGCGTTGGTTTTGAAATCTCACCCGGCGCTCACGATCACGGCTAGCCGGTCTTGCCGGTTCAACATTAATGCCGGTTTATCGTTAATAATTGAAGTTGGAACTGAGTAAAGTTAGTTTAACTATCACGACAAATATATTTTGAAAATCTACATGTGCATAGGCTACTGCTATTTTAAATTTCTATATAGTTTTTATTAAACACAAACACACACACACACACACACACACATATATATATATATATATATATATATATATATATATATATATATATATATATATATATATATATATATATATATATATATATATATATATATATATATATATAATATATATATATATATATATATATATATATATATATATATATATATATATATATATATATATATATATATAATTACATACAGGTAGATGTCAATCACACAAACGATAGCCTAACTAGACAATATCTAATTTCTAAACACTGAAGCTGTAACTATATCCCCCCCCCCCCCCCTCAACCCGCCCCAAAAACTTTTTCACTCGCGATGAACGGCTCTCGTGTTACGTCAGATTTAATCCACGTTGAGGCTTTAATGGAGAGCTCAGATCCTCGTGTAGAGAGTACCCACTGGTCGCATGAGGGTACCCACTCGTCACATGAGGGTACCCACTTAATACTTCTCTGAAATGGGGGCTCTCGCATTGGTATGTTATTTGTCAATATTTTCATTTCTAATTCCCCTATCCCCTCCTACAACCACTCTCGTAAAAAAAAAGTGATTTGACACAAACACAAATAAATTGATAGTTTTTATATTCCCCTTCAATACAAACTACTTGTAATAGCAACTAGATTCTGAGATTTCAACAATGGTTTTAAAACTCAGAGAGCATAGGTCTCTTCCTTATTATTAGTAAAGATATTCAATAGATAATATAGTGACCCACGCTTTTCTTTATAGTTATTTAAATAGTAGTATATTATTATATACTTAAAGAAAATAACTTATTTTCTCCTTTTTAGTGCATTATTAGATAAAAGCATGTTATTAAAACGTTTTATATGCAATTATTTTTTACTTGTTCGTATTCGAAGAATGTTTTGCAATCTTGAAAACAAGGGATTTTTTGACAAATCTCAACGTTTTACACCTCCATGAGCTGCAAAACTAAGTACATATTCTACTTCCGGTTTCTCAAAAGCGAAAAACTCAAGTACCAAATTTCCCCAAATAAGTATTAAATTGTATTCTCAGGTTTATTTCAAATTTTGAACGATTTTCGGTAAACAAAAGTGATAATTTCCGCGTGAACATGATAACTCGGGAGCCGTTTCATTTACGTAAAGGAAATTTCAAATATTAGTATAAGATCTTATACTCTGAGTACTTTCAATTTTCGATTAATTTCCGATATCCGGAAACGGTATGTTACTTTTCTGGTTTCCAAAATACCGTTACATGAGTATCGGTCCAGGTAGGTGAATGATGCTAGATACATAGGTATAAGATTTATTCTCTGGTTTCAGTCACATTTCTCTGTCTATTGGCGGAAAATTACGAGAAAAATTATTCGACCACTTCTACTGTATCGATCATATTTAAACTTTTCATGTAAGTTAGGCTTCGACGACAACTGATTGTCACACTAAATGTGACTTAATTACTCGATTTAAAAACATTAATTTGATAGAACGTAAAGGGAGCTCACTCACGATTTTTTTTATCGGAGTAAAGAAAAGGGAAAACAGTTGCGAAGATAAGGTTAAAAAGAAAACAAAAAGTACGTAATTTACAGCTTCAGGTTACCTAGTCATGTTCACTTTAGTATTACACTTTTCATTACCGGCTTGTGAGGACTAGTACTGATTTGCAATAGTAATACTCCTTTAAGAATTTTTAAAATTATTAATTTTAAACATTTAAAATAATTTATTTGGTAGTTTTACAGTTTCAAAGACATGAAAATCAATTGTATTAGCTAGTAATTAAATGAAGAAAGTAAAATGGCATAATAACTAGTAACTAGTCTTAAATAGGTTGTGTAACTCGGTTTCTTTAGACTGCTTAGTTTATATCAGAAAGTGTTGTTTTTTTTACTTCTATTTTAAACAAATATAATAACATCAACACCATTTTGATAATTTACAACGTTGAATAGAAAAAAAACAAAAGTGTTTACAATTGTACCCTTCTCTGAGTCAAAATGCTCTTTAAAACATTTGTTTACAATATATAGGCCTACATATTTTGTAAAGTAATTACAAAGAAGTTACAGAAATTATCTGAAGTAATCAAAAGAAAAAAAAATATTTGTGGTGTGGTTGATTCACAGGAATGAAAACCTAAAAAGGGTTGTTACCATTGAAAAACAAAATCTAGAGATTCTGGATCTACCGATAGGCTAAACCTAAATTAAAAGCACAATTAGTAATAATTGAGTTCCTTTATTAAACTATTTTAGTCTTTAAAATATTGAATACAAATCTTTGCTCTTTAGCTTCACAGATCATCTAATTCAGGGGTCTCCAAACTTTTCAGTCCGAGGGCCGAATGAACTATCAAATTTCAGTTCGGGGGCCAGTTTCTTCCGGGCATGTCTTTGATTTTTCTGGGCAAAGTTCCTCACCCATCACCAACAAACGTTTTTTTCCGTGGACAAAAGGATCTCCGCGGGCCGGATGAGAGGACCTTGCGGGCCGGCCCGCGGGCCGTAGTTTGGAGACCCGTGATCTAATTAGAGAATACAAGGAATTTATCTAATTCTAGCGAAAAAGCTAGACTTTAGTCGACCGTACATTTAGTTTGTATCAAAAAGTTCCAGAAACATATTTAGTGATTAATTCTCTTTAGCAACGCTGTCAAACGTCTAATAATTTTATTTTAAACATAGCTAAGGTTTTTCAATTCAATTTAAGTAAAATAATAATTTAAAACTTAAAATTTAAAAAAAAATATTTTTAATTATTTTAAAAACAAGTACAGTATAAAAGGTAAAGTACGCGTTTTTCTGGTTTTGAAATTATTTGAAATTTACTTATATTTTGAAAAAAATTTCGGAAAATAGTAAGAGGTTCTTTCCCTTACTTACATAAACCGAATTAAATTTGAAATTTGAAAAAAAAACATGATTATTTAATTAATTAAATTAAATAATTAGTTAATTAATAAAGATAATAATTAATTAAATGTAAACATAACCGATAATTAGCAGAAGAAACCCTAGAAGAAGGGGTGAGATTCACCTACCTTGGAAGCATTGTTATGGTCAAGGCGGAATTAAAGCGAACGTAAAAACAAGGACGGTAAAGGCAAAAGCAATCTTCAACCAACTAAGACATTTTTGGGGTTCTTGTGATTTTATTCTTGTAATAGAAACCTGGGTCTTCAACACACTAGTAAAACCTGAGACATGGAGAATAACTGCCACAAATAAGAAGAAAATACAATCATTTATAAAACTCGTACCTCAGAAAGATTATCCGAATACGCTGGCTTAGCACCAGCAGAAATGACGAACCATGGCAGAGAAAAAACATTTTTTAACGGAAGAAGAGATCCTCAGAGAAAATAGGCCAGACAATCAGGAAGCCTGTGTCCAGCATAACAAGACAGGCCCTCACCTGGAATCTATAAGGCAAGAGAAAAAAAGATGCCGTCAAAGAGAGACCTAGAGCAGGGGTCGGCAACCTTTAGAAGCGGAAGAGCCAAAAGTTACAATTTTCAAAATTTCCCTTGTTTTAAGAGCCACTAACATTTTTTTTATTTCAAATATTTTTTTTTTATTAAGATTATTAGTATTTGTGCAAGGAGCTGGAGAGCCGCATCTTGATATCAAAAGAGCCGTATGCGGCTCGCGAGCCGCAGGTTGCCGACCCCTGACCTAGAGACCTGAGCTGGAAGAAGTCGTCAAGCTTTGATACATAGCGGCACCTGGAGATACTAGCCCAGTACAGACATCCAGGAAAGCTCTTGTCCGTGGACTATGTCCCAGATTTCTCTCTTGTGTGGCTCCAGCTTTCTCTAGGCAATACGTGATCCATCTCTCTTGTGTGGCTCCAGATTTAACTAGGCAACACGTGATCCATCTCTCATGTGTGGCTCCAGCTTTCTCTAGGCAATACGTGATCCATCTCTCTTGTGTGGCTCCAGCTTTCTCTAGGCAATACGTGATCCATCTCTCTTGCGTGGCTCCAGCTTTCTCTAGGCAATACGTGATCCATCTCTCTTGTGTGGCTCCAGATTTAACTAGGCAACACGTGATCCATCTCTCATGTGTGGCTCCAGCTTTCTCTAGGCAATACGTGATCCATCTCTCTTGTGTGGCTCCAGCTTTCTCTAGGCAATACGTGATCCATCTCTCTTGTGTGGCTCCAGGTTTCTCTAGGCAATACGTGATCCATCTCTCTTGTGTGGCTTCAGCTTTCTCTAGGCAATACGTGATCCATCTCTCTTGTGTGGCTCCAGGTTTCTCTAGGCAATACGTGATCCATCTCTCTTGTGTGGCTTCAGCTTTCTCTAGGCAATACGTGATCCATCTCTCTTGTGTGGCTCCAGGTTTCACTAGGCAACATCTCTATTGTGTGGCTCCAGATTTAACTAGGCAACACGTGATCCATCTCTCTTGTGTTATGACCTTTGTCCAACCAAGAACAAACTACAAGGCAGCAGTCTCTCATAGAAAACTGGCTGTTCCAGCTAACGAGCCTCATCTGCCCGAGGGTTCGAACTCGAGACTATTCGGTTTAGCAACCATGAGCTTTACCGACCATTACACGCCGACCCCTAGTGATTATTCAGACCTTGTGTTTTATTGCAGGATCCAGTTATTATGAATGCGCTCAGCTGTTTATTATATTCTTTTTTTTTTCATCAGTGATTTGCTGTGTTGTGTGTTTAGGGTTAGAGTTAGGGTTTACGGGTCGGTTACGCCTTGTCTCTATGTTCGCGGTAGTATAACAGGTTTCAACCGCACTTCTGAAGGCCGATACAGTTTTACAAAAGTAATTTTTCTTTTAGAAATAAACTTTCGTTCTTTTACACGACTTTATTTATACATTTTACAAAATGTCTTTTTTTTTTTTCAAATTTTATCCTAAAATTTAAATAGTGAATGTATTGGTAATTTGATATCAAGTGAATAGTTGGAAGAGACTGAGGAATTAAAAATTGAATCTGAAATAACACTTTAAAGCTTCGGTTAGATAGGCTATGGAGTAGGTAGTTAGAGAAACGTGAATGGATACAACTTTAGTTCTAATATTGTGTTTGCCGGTGACCACTGGCGTAGCCAGGATCGTCTCAAGGGGGGGGGGGGGTTTCCAATTTTTACCCGGGGACAAACTTTCGATTTGCAACCCCCCTCAAACTTTCGATTTGCAACCCCCCTCAAACTTTCGATTTGCACCCCCCCCCCTCAAACTTTCGATTTGCGCCCCCCCTCATACTTTTTCTATATACCGAGGGGTCTATGGGGGGGGTTATGACCCCCCCTAACCCCCCCCCTGCCTACGCCACTGCCGGAGACGACCCTGTTAATACTCAGAATAAAACTAGCTGGAAGCTTTTTATTTGCCGATGACCGTGTTATTTTTTTTTTTTTACACTTCAATTTATTTTAAATGAAAGATTGACTCGTGCTTTAGCTCTAAGCTCCGTGCACTCACGTCTGATTTAGCTCGAGCTGACGACACGTCGGCGTCCTGAGCATTACCAAATAAGTGACTCTGACAAGACCGAACTAGAGTTATTGGCCCTTCTAATTGGCCCATTATTGCACGGGTGCGCGCGCAGGGCTTTCGACAAGGGAAATTGTGTGCGCGGCCCCTGTGCTCACCGCTCCCCTCACGCGCGTGCTGCCGGGGCTGGGAGAAACCGTTAGCCGGGCTAATCGGCAAACAGTTTTACACGAGTGAAGGAGGAAATGAAACCCTTTTATGGCCTCTGGAATTTGCATAAGTGTCTCTCTGGCGTAATAAACCATCAATAACCCCCGCACTCGATCGCCGGGGCGGAAGTTGCTGGGTTCGTCACTCCATCGGTTAATTGGTGACGGCTGGTCATGTGACCCCGGTCCCGCCTTAATTAAACACAACACACGGGCCAGGCGTTAACCCATCCTCCCGTCCGTCCGTCCGTTTAATATACGTCCGTGTTTGACCACATCACGGACGAAAACAGTGTAAAAAAATAAATAATAATTTGTAAGTCGCGTTGACTCACCCAGCCCCCCCCCCCCACCCTAGCGGAGACACCCACGGGTTATATTTTGAGAACCCCCGCCATCGCACGGTCTTTTAGTTGCAGGTCGTAAACACGGCCCGGGGGGCGGGGTGGCCGTGAGCCCGTGAGGGTGAGGGCTATTAATCCCTTGGGGTGGTCAGACGACATTTAGACAAGCCGTTAACTACGGGAGTAAAAATAAATGGAGGGGGGAGGGGAGAGCGGAGGGGTGGAAATAATTAACTCTTTTCGCGTCATCATGAATGAGTGTTTTGCGTGTTGCTGATTTTAACTCATTAGTCGCCGGCTTGCCTGAGTGTGGAGTGGATTTGTAAATAGAAGATTTTTGTTTTTGTTACTCATTGAATCAGGTGCGACGTCAGGTCAGGGGTCAAATTTAACTGAATGACATACATTCTGATATATATATATATATATATATATATATATATATATATATATATATATATATATATATATATATATATATATATATATATATATATATATATATATATATATATATATATATATATATGAACACATGACTCACACATAAATAATGATGCATAACCTGTAAGACATAATGCACAATACGTAGTGCACAATGCATAACGCATACGAAATTGTCCATTACTAATCACGCATTACGCATTAAACTGATCATAATATAGAACACACAGAGCATAATATATAACAGAAAACAACATAACCTTACATCTAACATGACGCATAACATATGATATACGCTACATGACATCCGATATACAAGGCAAAAAATGATAAAACACAACCCCAACCACCATCGTGTTTTATATTGCCAACCCTTAAACAGCGATCTTATAAGCCAGCGAGGATTCGAACCCCTGAATACTGACCCTGGGTCAATTGAGTCTTGGCAGAACCGAAAATATCCGTCACATGCGAAAGACAAAAAAAAAATCACGTAATATACACTCCGAACAAAAGAAAAATTATTTTTATATAATGGTCATACCACGTTAAGCTAATGTTCAAGTTAAGGTAAAAGCAGATTAATACAGATGTTGTGTTTTTAAAACCATTCTAGCCCTCGGAGTAAATCCTAGCACAAACGTATACCTTGCCGCGATAGTCATCAATAGACGTGAAATTCTCACGGTAAGAATGTATTACTGGGCGACAACTAGAATGCTGCTAAAGCCACAATGGAAATACATTCTGTGTATGATTGTATCAGAGCATCCCTAACCTTAACCTAAATATAACTGATGAATTCAGTTATCGATTTAGTACGTAAGGCACATGAAGTAGATGGTTATACTGAATTGTTTTGATGGCAGAAACAACTTAAGTCTTTCTAAGGCTCACAGTTTTAAACAATGGCGCTTATAACTTTCTAGAGAGGGGGGGGGTGGACTCTTGAAATTTTCAGGGGTGCGGACGATGGGCATATATATATATATATATATATATATATATATATATATATATATATATATATATATATATATATATATATATATATATATATATATATATATGTGTGTGTGTGTGTGTGTGTGTGTGTGTGTCTGTGTACGTGTGTGTATATATGTATTTTTTGTAATATATCGTCAACGAGTAAGGGAGGGGGACGTGCAGATTTTATATTTTAAAGAGTACATAATATGGACTCTGTTATCCAACGGCATAAACGAAACATTATTCTAAGGCCATGGAACAACTGTATCTCTCTACGTCCCTTTACGTATCTCGTCTTTTCCGTCTTCCACTGATTTTTCTACTTGTCTCCTTCGTCCCTCAGCCATCCAACGGTAACCAAATGCAATCCTGACACAATAACGTCAACGTTATCTAGATGTGATTACCTCCCCTCCCAAACCCCACCACCCCCTGGTAATATATCCCAGAATGCCATCTGACAACCCGCGCTACCCTCCATTCAACGATCTCTCCTAAGCCTTTTCACCGGCTAGCGGGCTGCCATTGAACTCCGCCATACGGCTCTAGCCCAGCTAACGCCTTCTTCAATGGAGGATCGTGTCGGCGAGGGGAGAATGAGGGCATAAAATTGACCAATTCAAGACGAGGGCGCAGCTTTTTTTTTTCTTCTCTTCCTTTAGCGGAGCCTCAGATTTTCTTCAGCTTCAGTGAACCTTTCGTCGTTACGGGAATTCTAACTCGGGTTTCCCCAATGCGTCGTTGTTGTTTTATTTTTTTTTCTTCTTCTTACCCATGCAAACTTACAGCGGGCATAAAAATTTTGGAATGTGGAGATTTCGAATCAATATTCAAAGTGTATAAGGAGTAGATTTGTGTATTAATTTAATGTAGCGCGATTAATCATGGGAGCTAATGAAACCAAAAACCACACCAATCATTGTGGAGGTTTAGTCAACCGGGGACGGTTGAAAGGGTATTTGACAGGGGGGGGGGGGTATGGTGGGGGAGGAGGGGACGGTCAGGTTTACACCATGGCAGTAATGGCACCGTGTTTATCTTAGAGATTAACCACTCAATGGGAAACTTGTCTTCGCTGAAACTTTAACTTGTAATGGAAAATATGACATGCTATACTGGATTATTTTTTTTTTTTAATTTCAGAATATAAATTGAAAGAAACAAGATTTGCAAGCAATAACAACATATATAGGATTTGTTTGATATTGTATATTATGTTACTGTAGGCTTATAACAACTTTAAATTTTCATTGTGACAAACATGTTTTTCTTTTTTAAATTGCCGTCTTCTATATATGAAATCGTTGTTGGTGCAAAAGCTTGAAATAATTATAGTAAAATTGTCAGATGTACATTATTTATACTTGCTATGTTTTACTTCAATAGACGCAGAGTGGCTTGGTATGGTGTTTGTAGGCGTAACATAACTATGTACAACTTGTATGTTCTAAGGTA
The DNA here is from genome assembly GCF_028476545.2 of Physella acuta. Lineage (NCBI taxonomy): Eukaryota > Metazoa > Mollusca > Gastropoda > Physidae > Physella > Physella acuta. Next base: position 284,918 of record NW_026732142.1, on the reverse strand, counting down.
CCGTATTTATTTTAAAGATACATACAAAAATTAAACGCTTTTGAAAAATTAGCATACACATGTATGAATTAGTTATTCAAATTTATAAAAACTTAAATAAATTCTATACTGGATTAGATGTATTTAAAGTAATTTAAGAATATAGATCGTGTTCTTTAATAGTTGAAAGAAACAAGATTAGCAAAAGATTAGCAAACAATAACAACATGTAGGCCTATAGGATCTGTTTTGACAGAGTTGCTTTTGTTATTGTGGACATGTAACACATTTATATTTTTCACTCGAACAGGTTAAATTACTATTTTGGAATATCAGTGCAAGATCTAGGAGCTTATCGAGAAAATAGGACGCAAACAGATATTAAGTTATGTATGGCTTTGTGTTCTTAGTTTTGTATAAATGAATAATCTAAGTATGTATGTTATAATTTTGCTTAGCTAATTTGTTACAGCCTATTTATACATAACGTAATTTTGTATTATTTAAAACTGCTTTTTTAAATCTAATTTTGTATGTTGCTTAAGCAAAATCTCACATAACTTATTTTTTAGAAGTTAGAGGCTAAAGCTTATTTCGTTAGTGCGTTAGAGACTAAAGCTGAACACATTATCTCTTTATATGCCGAGGTCACAAAAACATGTGAACTCTTTTTCTTCTTCACTTACCCCATAGACCATCAGTTTCGAACAGGGAACCTGACTACCTACTGACATGCCCAACAGCTCCACTATAGGAGTTTCCTCTTCTGATTTCATCCTTAATAAATTGCCCATCCAACATCATCTAAATTTTTTCAATCACTACTAAAATGGCTTTCATCTCAAATTCCTGTTGAGTAATAATTATTCGTTTGAGATTGGCTAGAGGATGCCTTTTAATCACTTTTATCCTTCGCATGCACTTAATTTAAATAAAAAGAACCCAGTGATCTAATAGTAATGGATTTTGCTTTCCAGTTTTCACAATGACGCTTAAGACATTGTTTTTTTTTAGAAGTTTGGAGGTCTGCGTGGTCGTGTCGGTTAATCTCATGGTCACTGAACCGAGCTCGAACCCCTAGGCAGATGAGGCAGGATAGCTGTGTCAGCAACCCATTTAGGAGAGACAACTCCAAAATCAAACAACTGCTGCCTTGTTCAAAATTTAAAAAATCAATGAAAGTAATACCTGCCAACACAGCAATATTCACGTTCATCTGGATTTCATGGAAGCAGTGGCGTAGCGAGGTCGGGTGTCACCCGGTGCGGGACTTAATGGTGTCACCCCCAGAGGCGTAACGACCCTTCCCGGGGACACATTTTTTATTTGCACCCCCTTCCCTCAAACTTTCGATTTGCACCCCTCCCCCTCAAACTTTCGATTTTACACCCCCCCCCCTCAAACTTTCGATTTGCACCCCTCCCCCTCAAACTTTCGATTTTACACCCCCCCCCCCCCCCCCTCAAACTTTCGTTTTGCACCCCTCCCCCTCAAACTTTCGATTTTACACCCCCCCCTCAAACTTTCGATTTGCAGCCCCCCCCCCTCAAATTTGTCTCTATATATTTTGCTTTTTTTTCCTTGGTGTCACCCCCCCGCCCCTTAAATGGTGTCACCCGGTGCGGTCCGCACACACCCCCCCCCCCCTTTCGCTACGCCTCTGCATGGAAGTGATCAGATTTAGACTAGTTAACTTGTATATAGTTCACTTATATCAAGATCAGCCTTTTCCTCTTTATTTTGTTGTGATTAACGTGTGCTATAAATACACACGGCCCTTCATCGATCCCCGATACAAAGTGTGTATCGACTTCCGCTGAACGAGAGTGGGGGAATAATAAAACACGGCCGATTGTTTAAAGGGGACATAACATACTTTTGACTCGTCGCAACATAAAGGGAAACAATATAGCAGCGATTCGCTGGAAACAGAAAGGGGGCATAATCAAAGAGTGACCTGCTGTAGGATTTGCTGCCCGTGTACTCTGGGCCGCTCCTAATCAGTATACGGGGCTCTTGATCGGAATGTCGATATTACCCCCGGGGGCTGGGGGTATTCTACCTTGTATTTTTTTTTCTTTTCTTTTTTTTTTTTTAACTTTTTTTTTCAGAGAGTAAAAGCTCAGCGTATGCAACAAGATACAAACCATGTCAGGTGTTACGTTGTGCGCGGGGTGGGGGAAAAATAACACAAAGACTCAATGAACGATCATCCATCAATAACTAGCACGGAAGTCCGGAACTGAACGGGCGGTCAACGTTGAAAAAAAGTTGTCAAGGGGAATAACGTTGTATGTAACAACTTGATGTGTGTTTGGCGAGCAAATGTCGATTATGTGACGTATTGAGTTTTATGGTTTTTTTTTTGGGGTGATGTTTTGATTCAGTGGCTCAAGTCAATAGCGAGGGGGGGGGGCGTATCTGGGGAAATTGATGAAGTTTAGTGGTCGAGAGGGAGACAGGATTGATAAATAAAAATAGACTTATGCGTGAAGTTATGATGAGGCAATAGGGCGAGGTATTGGTTCGTTTTAAATACAGCTGGAGTAGAGTTTATGATATCAATATATTTCAGACTTTGTTTTGTTATCGGACAAACTCAGGTTAGGATTTGTAAAATCAAAGTAATTCATTATTTCGTTAATTTATATCATTTTAAGATAGTATAAACATAAAACGTCCTTTAGCAGATGCACCGTATGAAAAATGGCATATGTATCTTAAAAACTTATGTGATGTATTTTAACCTCGCTGATACCTATCACCTATAACACAGTAACCCCAACTGCCATCACCTCGATCCCCCATCAACCATTATAAGTGACTTGGTTATAACCACCTTCATCACAAACACAATAAACAACCTAAACCTAAACCCACACCAAGTAAACGTCGAGGTGTATGTAGCCAACACAGCGCTAACAGCACCATTAATAAAACACTTAAACACATACACCCCGTCCAAAATGTGCTGAATAAGTGTATTAAATAAATACGAGCCGGCCCGCGGCATAACATACGCCGCTATTTAGTTGTTGTTTTTTCTACTTTTCAGTAATTCATAATTTGTGAATTCGACAGTACCAACGCTGACACTGAAAATATTTCTTTAAAACACTATAAGTAGCTCGTTAAGGACCATAACCCCCCCCCCTTCCTCCCCCACCCCCCACCTCCCCAACGTTTAAAATAGTTTCAAACTAAATTATCTGCCCCAAATAGCCGTCACTAAACCCGACCCCACGAAGGTAAACATAGCGTGAACCACAGCTCACTAAGACCATGTAGGGGTGGGGATGGTAGGGAGCGCGTTTACAGCTTGTTTTCTAGCGTCTCCCAGAAGAGAATTATATATATAGATGTAACAGCAACCTATCTTCATTACCCATTATGTACATGAAACAGCCAACAGATAACTCACTTAACAAAATAACCAACACCAGTATGGTAATTTTTTTTTTAAAGAAATTCATTTAAAAAAAAAATCTCAACAGACAAAGAAAAAACTTTTGGCCAAAATGCACAAGCGGTACCTGGCCACACGCGGAAGTCGGCCTGTCAGACTGAAATTGTTTTCTCGTGTTGAAGAGCTGCAGGAAATATTGCCGTCAAGCCACAAAGTGGTTTCGGTGTTGAATCGGTCCTGCTCGATCGCTTGTTGGCTCGACACAGGCGTTTTCCGTTACGGCAAGGTCTCAGGCTGATGCACGATCACTCACGATAACCATCACGTTCCATCTTTTCTCCGCTCCGTACCACACATCACTACACATCACTACACATCACTATCACCCCAGCTCCGTCTTTTCTTCGCTCCGTACCGCACATCAGTACACATCACTCAACATCACTGCCATCATGTTCCATCTTTTCTCCGCTCCGTACCGCACATCAGTACACATCACTCAACATCACTACCATCATGTTCCATCTTTTCTACGCTCCGTACCGTACATCAGTACACATCACTACACATCACTCAAGATCACTACACATCATTACCACCCCGTTCCATCTATTCTCCGCTCAATATTGCACATCACTACTCAGCACTACACAGCACTACACATCACTACACATCACTACACATCACTGCACATCGCCATCATCTAGGTCCATCTTTTACTCGCCTTCAAACCCACATCGCTACACATAAAATTCCTAAACAGTCAAAAAAGTTTTGTTTTTAAATTACTGAAACTTTTTGAAACAACCGAACTATATATTGAAAAAAAAAAACAACTTCAATCTAATCAAGGACTTCATCCACCAGTTTAAACAAAGATGAAAGGTTAAAGGTCAGATGATGCCAATGACCGAAGTCCAGTTGACCTCACATATATTCTAATTCTAAAATCACCAGTAAATGACCTACGCCCAGTTAACCACACAATGAACCAGAGACAAAATCCCCAGTACACTGACCAGTTGACCACATTAAAACGAACTCTGGACTTCAAGCAACGCTGCATGCATGTGTCCTCTGCAGTGTGATTTTTTTTTATGCACTTCCGCTTCCGCAGGTCTCCATCTCACCTGATAGTAAAAAACATCCCTACCTCATTCATTACCACAAGTTTCACGCCTCAACAATTTCACAAAGACTCTCTATGAAAAAAATACACCGATAAAATAAACCACGCCAATTCTTTGTAATCGAAAACAAGATCGCCTTCTACATTAAGACAAACAAATGGACTGTCAAATTACTTCCCTTTAAAAAAAAAACATTCATTCCCCCTTTTGCGCTTCTTAAGACTTTCTATTAACCGTATTCTTTTTAAAGGAACCGCGCTAAACGAGTAAAAATCCCAGCTCTCCGTTTGATAGCCTGATTAAAGGGCGAAAACCCATCATTCCTATTAAAGGGCGAAAACCCATCATTCCTAATTACGGTGTGAGTTGTACCCGCAGCGAGGCGATCGTCCGAGTCTTTTACGCGAAACTGTCGCAAACTTCTTTTTTTTTTATCCCATTGCGTCCTTAAAACGGTTAAAAGAAAGCTTTATCCCCTGTGCCGGCGTGGTGTGAGGTGAAAGGCATCAATTCTTCACGAGTAGGACTCCCGCCTTTCAAGACCTCACGGCTTCATCTGGAGCCGGGATTGAGGGCTGGCAGCGAGCTGATGACATGCATTACAGATCAAGTCTCGAAGGTTCTGAGGTGAAGATGGGGGAGGGTGAGGGTTTTTTATTGTCTTGTATTGTTGTGTACTTGTGTGTAGGTGTGTGAGTGTAGGTGTGTGTTGTTGTGTGTTGTCGTGTAGTGTTGTGTACTTGTGTGTAGGTGTGTGAGTGTAGGTGTGTGTTGTTGTGTGTAGATGAGTACTCGCCAAGCTGGACTGACGGTGTAACAGGCGCTGATGTTGGTTGATGGTGTCAATGTCCCTGTTGTTGTTGTTTTTCGCATCAATGAATGATGTGTATTTGATGTTGTTTGTTTGTTGTTGTTTTTTTTTTTTTTTTTTTTTTTTTTTTTTTTTTTTTTTTTTTTTTTTTTTTTTTTTTTTTTTTTTTTGTAGAGTTACTGATTATAAATTTACTTCGTTTTATAGTTTTTATCTTATGGAAATATGGAAATAACTCAGCACTGTTGGCTTTGATTTTGTTTTTAAAATTCGCCAGCTATTGAGGTTTTTAGATGAGTCGAGTAAAAAAAATAAGTGAAGAATTAAAAAAAAAAACTATTCCGGTGGCCGGATGTTTTTGTCATTTATTATTGTCGATTTTCACAGAATTTATTGTGTTGTTATTTCATTGGCATTTTATCTGTGTACTTGGCTAACAAAAAACAAATGCTTTAACAGACGTCTATATCAGCATCCCTGATAGTGTGGTTTTTTTCCTGTATACATGTTTTAGATTTGTATCAAATCATTGACTTTATCCCTTTTCTTAAGCTTACAAATCCTCGATAAAATCCAAATATCCTGGTCTAGTATGATGAAGAAAGACAGGATGACGATAACACACTGAGGGCTCTGTGTTGTATACGTGTATATGTTGTCGTGTTTAGGTTGTTAGGTGTTACAAAATAGATAAACCACTACAGTATCGCAACGTATTTTTTTCTAATTATGTCTGTAGCAGCATCATGGAATCGTCGTTAAGGGTGATGTTGCGTTGAAGTCTAGAGTATGTATAGTATTATAGTGAGGGTCAGGGTTAGGTTAGATGTAGCGCTTTTGTTATGGTCGAAATTAGGTTAAAAGTTATTTCCGGAAAAAATTTAAAAAAAAAAAAAAAGAAACGTTGATGCGACTCTTGCTGGGTTTTTCTTAAAATAAGTCCCTTATGTTGTCATATGTGCTTCATGCAAAAATTGTATTTTTTTATCTCTTATTCTAATAATGTCCACGTATAATGTTACTTTACTTCAATCAAATCCCAGTAGCTTCAAAGGTAATTATCCTTGTGGTCGGGGATGGATGAGTTAGGGGGGGGGGGAACACCAGAACAAACGAATTATCCTCAACCGCTTAGAGAAGCTGGCGCAGATAATGAAATCAGCGGTGAGGCGCCCCGGGCAAGGTCCTTTGTCGTGAAGACAAATGCTTTTTGCAGGAGCCTTACCGGAAGCGGACAGAAGCCTTGCGCCCCCTGCTGACATGCGCAAGAGAAATCCAATGGAATTGTGGAACTCCCGGATGTAGCTCAAACAGAACGGACCAATCACTGGCCGCTAAGGATCAAACACTGGTCGCTTATCTGTAAAAATAAATTTGGTGTGATTTGTTTCATCTTTAAATTTGACTTCTATGCTATAGAGTTTTCATTATTTCTTCATTTCTTTTACTTTATATTTTCTTCACAGAAATTTGACTTGACTTTTTTTTAATCTCGGAAATATTTGAAGTACTATAGAGGTTTGGTTTGTTTTAAATGTGTCCCTGCTAAAGTTAAAAATATGTGGCATGCAGAGGCGTAGCGAGGAGGGGGGGGTGTGGCTGGGGGTACTTATGTCATTTTAGCTGCAGTTTTGCGTTATAAATATAAAAAATATATATGGGGGGGACGCCAAATTGAAAGTTTGTCCTCGGGCGCCGGGAAGGATCGCTACGCCTCTGTGATATCTAGGAAGATCTGAGAAACTATGGAAATATTTTTATTTATTGAGCTATCAGTGTTGTAAAGCTTACACTTTTAAAAATGTAAAATGTTTTTTTCGATAACTTACTCTCTCACATACACACTTTAAGTGTCTCCGTCTCTTTCAATTTTATTGCAGGAGTGTGTGTGTGTGTGTGCGTGTGTGTGTGTGTGTGTGCGTGTGTGTGTGTGTGTGCCCCCGGCTGTGGCTGTGGCTATATGAGAAAGAGAGACAGAGAGTGTCGCGGTGTATGGCTGTTTCTGTGTATGTGTGTAGAAATTCCCTTTAGACAGAGTGTTAGAGTTTGCGTGTGTGTGTGAGAGAGAGAGAGAGAGAGAGAGAGAGAGTCTGTGTGTATGTGTGTGTGTCTGTGTGTGTGTGTGTGTGTGTGTGTGTATGTGCATGCACGTTCCTTCTCTCACAAATCATTGATGCTCTACTTCCCCCTCCTAACGTTACACTATCTCCCCGTGAGGGTCGGGCATAAAGTAGCGTTCTGCCTAGCTTGGGTTATATATCATTTTACGAGAGATGAGCGATGGAGGCAGAAGGGGGGGGGGGGCATAGAAACGGCGGAGGGGGAGCATAGGAAGATGTATGTTATTCGATACAACAAAATATAAGGTTTTTAAAAACTAGTTTTTTTTACAGATAATAGATTTAAAATAATTTTCTGATGTAATAAATAACAAGCGCATACTGCATACCTTGGATAACCTCTGCTGCATTCTTTCTGCTCTTTCCATTTGCTTTTCTACCTGATGTCTGTTGCGGCCCGCACCAAACCGCACCACCCTTTCTGTACTGCAACTGCTCAGTGTTTCTTCCAGACTTTTTTCTCCGGGGGGGGGGTGCACTTGAAATTTTCGGGGGGTGGGGCGGACTCGAATTTCCGGAGGGGGGAAGGGCGGGCACTGTCAAAAGTATATGTTTCCAAATAAATTCCATTTCGTTCGGGGGGTCGGGGGGGGGGGGGGCGGTAGACTCCCTTCGGGGGGACAGAACCCCTTTCCCCCCCCCCCCCCCCTCGAAGAGATGCCTGGAAGAAACTCTGGAACTGCTTGCATCGTGCTGTAAAAATATACCGAAAGATCCCGCGTAAGGTTTAAAGTTTGTTCATAGATCACGTGATCACAAATTAAACAGTTTAAATGCTATCTTCAAAGAGTAAAATTAAATTTAAAAGCGTCCAGCGACCATGAATATTAATGAGGCTACGTGTGTGTGTGTGTGTGTGTGTGTGCCTCAAATGGCGGTCAGTGGGGCGTACACAATGGTCACGTGGGGAGTCGTGTGACGCGTGAAGCGTGACGGATGTGACGGTAACATGGAGACATGACAAAGTCGTTAGCAGGTTGTTGTTTTTTCATTTTCCTTCTCACTGGTGGGTGGGAAAACGGGACGGTCATTCGTCAGTGACGTCATGATTATACTAACTCTAAAGTTACCCGGGGAGGGGGAGATTCCGTGGGGAGACTAGGACAGGTGATTGATGGGGGGGGGACTATTCCTATGGGAGATGAGGAATAGTGCCATTGGAGGCTAAGACTTTTGGTGGGGTAGGAATAGTACTAAGGGAGGCAAGGGATAGGACTAGTGCTATACGCTTGAAATATTTTGCAATAGATCGAGTGTCCCTATACCAGCGTCATCATCATTATTCCTGTAGACCCATAGTGGAGCATAGGGACGCAGTCACACCTCTCCATCATACTCGGTTCTGGGCGATTCCTCCAAGCTGTGCCCACAACATTCCGGTGGCTTCTGACAGCTGATCTTTTTCAGGTTAGGTTTGGCCTACCTACTTTTCTCTTTCCTTGTGGATTCCAATCTAGTGCCTGTCTGGTGATGTTGCTAACTGGTTTACACAAGGTATGTCACTCCCTCCCATCCCCCTTCCCAATTGAACATTTCTATTTCTTTCCCAAAAGGGTCTTGCCCAGTTTTTCTCGGAAGATGGGGGGGGGGGGGTTTGTTTTGTTTTTTTAAATTTTTTTTTTAGTGTCAACAATTGTACATCAACGATTCGTTCGCTCCGTCGATTTAAAAACCCGTGATGGTTAGGGTTAAGCTCAAACGTTTGGGTAAAATACACATTTTATTTTACGATATGCTTGAGGAAACATTGCCGAGAGACTACACCTAATTCTCCCCGCGCTCGATAAAGAACTCAGCATGTTCAAATACTGGTTAACAGACATCTAGCTCGTCTAAAGAGCCAACTCAGCTTAAATGGATACCTGAGTTGACAACCTCCACTACTTCCATACTGACTTTCTCTACTTGAAGTAGTGATGAAATTATGCATTTCTTTTCTTAAAGTTATAACTGAAGTAGAATTAAATGTACCTATTTAATATTATTTCAACGTTAGTTTTGTTTAGTCTCTCTCCTAATTTCTAACCATGCTTCTCTTGCCTCCCCCCCCCCTACACACACACACATCTTCAACAATCCACACTCACAACGATAGAGTCTTATAAATAACGTCCATTCACACTGACACTCGAATTAATTTTTGGAAGAATGTCGCCGCGGCCCGGGGGCCCCTGGGTGAAATACCAACAGATTTCAACACGCCTAATCGGGCGTGGGGTCGCCCAGCCCAGCCGGGCTTTAACTCCACCGCTACGCCGGCGGAACCGCCGTCTTCACACAATCGCGAAAATAAACGTCGGGGGCCGCTATACAACATCTCGGGCCGCATGTTTTCTTAAGAGGGACGCACACGTGTTCTTAACACCCCTAAAAAAATCCTCCCCCACCCTTCTCTTATTAGTCGTCGTATTTTTTTTTTTAAGTCTCTTTAAGAAATCACCAAGGACTGCAATATTTTTTTTGAAAAATGTGATTTTCCGCATGCGCAGACGTCCAAAGATTTGACCCTCCTACGTCAGATGACGCGATGGATTATGGGACCAAGATGGCTATCAAAAGGTCGTTACAGCCACACACGTTGGCGGTCCTTCAATGCCATCACGCTTGGTCAAGTATGGCTTGTATTCATTAATTAGTTGATAGAACTCTTTCTTAGAGTTATAGTGAGACAGCATACGGGGAGTTTTAAAAAAATTACTAAATGCTTAAGGTTGAGAGAACTCGAGTGGAAGAAATTATAGGCGCGGTCGGCACATTAGGTGCCAGATTTGATCACAACTTTCAGCTAAACTAACATGAACCTTTTTTATTTTAAGAAATAGATTGAGGCTGTCCATGTATATGTTAACAGTAGATGAAAGATTTCTTGAATGGTTCAAATAAACGTAAAATTTGATACAGTATATAAAGTTTATTGAACGCCGTAACTGGATTGTGGAATGAAATTTTATCACACATTGTGGTTCAAATTATTTTCAATTGTGTTTTTGATTTATTGATAAGAAGCCTCTTAACTTAGGCGTCTTATTTAACTCACATTAAAGCCCCCTAGTGAACATACTTTTTAAAAATAAGCTTGTGTTTTCTATTATAAAATTTGAATAATTGCCTTTTATCCTAAAAAAAAAAAAACAATTTCTGAAAAGTCATAATGCTCATTTTGTATCTGTGTTTGAATTTTTTTTCAATCGAATATCTTTGTCAAAAGTCTACTTTGATAAGTTTGTAGATTAGATCGTAGATTGTCCCCACTACCTGACTTGAGATCATTGACATCAGGTAGAGAATTGTCTTGTTTTGCCTAAAAACAGATTCATTGATTTGACATAGGGAAAGGTCTTGCTTTGCCTAAAAACAAATTCATTGATATGATAAATATACAGAAATAGGAAATGTCTTGCTTCGTCTAAAAACAAATTCATTGGTTTGATATAGGGAAAGGTCTTTCTTTGCCTAAAAACAAATACATTGATTTGATATAGGGAAATGTCTTTCTTTGCCTAAAAACAAATTCATTGATTTGATATAGGGAAATGTCTTTATTTGCCTAAAAACAAATTCATTGATTTGATATAGGAAAAGGTCTTTCTTTGCCTAAAAACAAATCCATTTATTTGATATAGTGAAAGATTTTGCTTTGCCTAGCTTATAGTATTCCAGGCACTTTCTCACTTCAAACATGAGTGAAAGATTAGCAGGGATTTGAACTAAAGTCCTTTCGGTTGGTAAGCGTACACTCTAGCACTCTATAGTTAATTCAATTTCTACCATGTTCGAAAAGATTCAGGATCGGATTATATAACATGTATAATAGACAGATCTTGACTCAGATCATCAAAAGATCTTGAATTAGATCATCATCAAATTCTAAATATAACAGCTAGTGTTAACGAGCCCACATAGTCAACCACAAGTACGATGAGGAACCGTAAGTGCATGGCCAACAGAATTCAACCACCCATTTCACCCCCCCCCCCCCCCCGTCCATAAACTCGTGACCTTGAACCGAAAGACCTGTTACCTGTTACCTCGCCCCCACGACCAAATGATCGCACATACCCTTACACTACCTTATAACACCTAAAAAAAATTCGCCAAAAAATATCTTCCTAATAAAAAAAAATTATATTGAAAAAAAAATCCGACGGGGCTGAAACTACGCTCAGGTGTCTCCGCTGCTCGCGGAAATCTTTGCGATATTCACGGCGAATTTTCCGCTTCAGCGGACGAGAAGGCGAAGTCTCATAAAAGATCGTACTTACCCGCGGAGGCGAAGTCCCCGAGTGTAATGATAGGCTTTGTCTATGCGACGTCAAACGAGCGAAGGGCGAGGGAGAGAGAGAGAAACACGAGGTTATTTTAGAAGAAGGGGGGGGGGGGGTGAAAGCTACAAAACAATCCAGGTGCTTGAGACTCAGGAGATCAAACGCCCAACGGAAGGGTTTAACATTTGTTTTAAAAAGGGAATTAATAAAAAAAAAATTCTCTTTCACCGGAGGAGTTATTCATTTTTTTTTATGTTGTTATTTCATCGTCTGGGAAAATCCAATTACAAATTAATATATTAGGATATATCATAAAGTTTTGAAGGATTATTTTTTTTTAAATTTAGTGTTGCGTGTTTTTGTGTGTGTGTAAATACTGATTCTTGTCAAACAGAAATAAAAACTTCGATTCTTATATCTGGTTAGGATGGCACTAAGAATAATTCTGGCATCTTGGTGGTCAAAACATATACAGTTTTACTGTTCAATAAGATGTGGTTGTATTCTGAATTGTTCTTAATTGATATGTTGAAAGGGAATTTCTTCAACACAGTTATGTATTACGTGCCTTTGTCTCTCCTAGAAGAGTTGCTGGCCCTAGATATCGAGCCTCATCTGCCCTTGCGGTTACGAACTCGGTGCTTTTCGGTTAAGTAACCATGAGCTTTACCGACTCGACCACGCTGACCGCCAAGTTAGTGCTAGAGAAGTGTTATTTTAAGAATAAGAAATCTACACACAGACAAATTACAGCCAGAAAAAAAAAATTCGAATTGTACATGAGGGTAATTGGACTGCTAATCTTCTTGGTTCTTTATTTTAGTGTTGTAAGCGATCCCCCTCCAACACAATTAAGGATACGTGTCAACTGGTTATGCGCCATTGAGGCCATTGACTCCGATTTCAGCTTGCTTTTCTTTTTGGATTTGATTCCATAGCCTTTGTCTCCAGCTAACGAGCATCTGCTGTCCGTGGGTTCGAACTCGAGACTTTCCAGTTTAGCAACCATAAGCTCTACCGAATGGACCACGCCGACCCTTAGACTACTCATAATTTTGTTATACTATATTACGTGAAGTAGGGGTATGTGTTAAGCCATGTTATATAAAATTGCCTTTGATTTTCTTCACTCCTAATTTTATGAAATGCCTTCTAAGCAGACTGTTTGACGCAATGGACAACGATACGTCTCGAAAGGCCTATTAAATAGTATTTTATTTTTATTAAAATACTTTTATGCTGTGTTATTAATAAACCGGGAGTGATCTCCCCTAAACTTTCTCGAATATCTATATATATAAAGCAAAGTGGTCGGGTGCCCGATAGGGCACTTCCCGGCGCCGCAGGCGCGTCAAATTTGGCACGATGGTGCCTTGGGGCGATAGAACACGAGGGCCGGTGACGGTTGGCCGAAAAGTCTACGGAGAGGGGGTCAAAACTGACCTCGACTGACCGGCGCCTTATATGGGCTATATTACGAAAAAAAAATTCCTCCGACGACCCCCCTTGATATTTTGTGAGGTGGTAGAAGAACACCTAGAGGTGTCACAAAAAACTCGGCATATCTGGGAAAACTTCGTAAAGCGGTCAAAACTGACCAGTTGTATTTCCCTATATAATCTTTGTATTTTATGGGAAAAACAGAGGGTCATTTCAACGCAGACTTTAGGGTACTTAAGCTCAGTATATCTGGCTAATTTTTTGCATGCTCCTAGGTCAATGGCTTGACCTTTAGGGAAAACTGTCGGTTACACTCAAAACCCTCGACGAGGGCTAAAAAGTGACCGCGAGTGAAATTCTCTTTATATGAGCTCTATTACGAAAAAAAATTTCCTCCGACGACCCCCCTTGATATTTTGTGAGGTGGTAGAAGAACACCTAGGGGTGTCACAAAAAACTCGGCATATCTGGGAAAACTTCTTAAAGCGGTCAAAACTGACCAGTTGTATTTCCCTATATAATCTTTGTATTTTATGGGAAAAACAGAGGGTCATTTCAACGCAGACTTTAGGATACTTAAGCTCAGTATATCTGGCTATTTTTTTGCATGCTCCTAGGTCAATGGCTTGACCTTTAGGGAAAACTGTCGGTTACACTCAAAGCCCTTGACGAGGGCTAAAAAGTGACCGCGAGTGAAATTCTCTTTATATGAGCTCTATTACGAAAAAAAAATTCCTCCGACGACCCCCCTTGAAATTTTGTGAGGTGGTAGGAGAACACCTTGGGGTGTCACAAAAAACTCGGCATATCTGGGAAAACTTCGTAAAGGGGTCAAAACTGACCAGTTGTATTTCCCTATATAATCTATGTATTTTTTGGGAAAAACAGAGGGTCATTTCAACGCAGACTTTAGGATACTTAAGCTCAGTATATCTGGCTAATTTTTTGCATGCTCCTAGGTCAATGGCTTGACCTTTAGGGAAAACTGTCGGTTACACTCAAAGCCCTCGACGAGGGCTAAAAAGTGACCGCGAGTGAAATTCTCTTTATATAAGCTCTATTACGAAAAAAAAATTCCTCCGACGACCCCCCTTGATATTTTGTGAGGTGGTAGGAGAGCGCCTTGGGGTGTCACAAAAAACTCGCCATGTCCGGGAAAAATCGGGAAATGGGTCAAAACTGACCAGTCGTATTTCCCTATATAATCTTTGTATTTTACGGGGAAAACAGAGGGTCATTTCAAAACGGATTTTATGGCACTTACCCTCTTTACATCTGGCTCAGTTTTGGCATGCTTATAGGTAAATGGCTTGACCTTTAGGGAAAACTGTCGGTTACACTCAAAGCCCTCGACGAGGGCTAAAAAGTGACCGCGAGTGAAATTCTCTTTATATGAGCTCTATTACGAAAAAAAAATTCCTCCGACGACCCCCCTTGATATTTTGTGAGGTGGTAGGAGAGCGCCTTGGGGTGTCACAAAAAACTCGCCATGTCCGGGAAAAATCGGGAAATGGGTCAAAACTGACCAGTCGTATTTCCCTATATAATCTTTGTATTTTATGGGGAAAACAGAGGGTCATTTCAAAACGGATTTTATGGCACTTACCCTCTTTACATCTGGCTCAGTTTTGGCATGCTTATAGGTAAATGGCTTGACCTTTAGGGAAAACTGTCGGTTACACTCAAAGCCCTCGACGAGGGCTAAAAAGTGACCGCGAGTGAAATTCTCTTTATATGAGCTCTATTACGAAAAAAAAATTCCTCCTACGACCCCCCTTGAAATTTTGTGAGGTGGTAGGAGAACACCTTGGGGTGTCACAAAAAACTCGGCATATCTGGGAAAACTTCGTAAAGGGGTCAAAACTGACCAGTTGTATTTCCCTATATAATCTTTGTATTTTATAGGAAAAACAGAGGGTCATTTCAACGCAGACTTTAGGGTACTTAAACTCAGTATATCTGACTAATTTTTTGCATACTCTTAGGTGAATGGCTTGACCTTTAGGGAAAACTGTCGGTTTGACTCAAAGCCCTCGACGAGGGCTAAAAAGTGACCGCGAGTGAAATTCTCTTTATATGAGCTCTATTACGAAAAAAAAATTCCTCCGACGACCCCCCTTGAAATTTTGTGAGGTGGTAGGAGAACACCTTGGGGTGTCACAAAAAACTCGGCATATCTGGGAAAACTTCGTAAAGCGGTCAAAACTGACCAGTTGTATTTCCCTATATAATCTTTGTATTTTATGGGAAAAACAGAGGGTCATTTCAACGCAGACTTTAGGGTACTTAAGCTCTTTATATCTGGCTAATTTTTTGCACGCTCCTAGGTCAATGGCTTGACCTTTAGGGAAAACTGTCGGTTACACTCAAAGCCCTCGACGAGGGCTAAAAAGAGACCGCGAGTGAAATTCTCTTTATATGAGCTCTATTACGAAAAAAAATTTCCTCCGACGACCCCCCTTGATATTTTGTGAGGTGGTAGAAGAACACCTAGGGGTGTCACAAAAAACTCGGCATATCTGGGAAAACTTTGTAAAGCGGTCAAAACTGACCAGTTGTATTTCCCTATATAATCTTTGTATTTTATGGGAAAAACAGAGGGTCATTTCAACGCAGACTTTAGGGTACTTAAGCTCAGTATATCTGGCTAATTTTTTGCATACACTACTATAGATGACTAGGCCGTATGGAAAAACTGTTGGTCAGACTCAAAGCCCTCGACGAGGGCTAAAAGATGATCTTGAGTGAAATTCTCCTTATATGAGATATATATATAAAGAAATCGAAGAACGATCCCCTTAATATTATGTGACGTCGTAGACCGACCCTGGAGGCTAACAAAAAAAATTTTATTCCCGTCGGAAACAGCCATTATAGTTGTTAAATATGTTCATATACCGCAATTTCTTATATAAGCATAGCAACTATTTGTAAAAAAAAAACAAAGACATACGTCATACGTTCAGTTTTCAAGGGAGGTAACGTTTTTTAAATTATTATTTTTCAAATAATTGTATACTATTTTAAACAGAAACAGAAAATGACGAAGTATAGCATTTGTTTTAGTACAAAATTAAGTTGTTAATTCAGTTACGTATCCCAATTAAATAAATAAATAAATTTCAAAAGGCAATGTAATATAAACTATGAGATGTACTGTTCATGGAACCTGTGTAGTTCTAATTCCATTTTACTTATACATTGCGTACTTTCCAATATTTCTCCGTGAATGGTATTTAAACAACAAACAAAAACATTTTTTTTCTAAAGTTAGCATTACTGTTTAAATTAAAGCACTCCACACCCAATCCATCGCTAAATAATTAAGTATTCAAATTCTCAAATGCCTTTTAAAAACCTAAGCGAAGCTAGGCAGTATGCCTAGTTCTTATATAAAATAACAGGGGATGGGAACTCGGGCTATAGACATGATTTTTAATCCATTTTAAATACTTAAAGTTTTAAAAATAGAATAAAATCTCGTAGACAAATTAATTGCACACCAAGTGAACGCGAATAAAAAAGCGCATAATAGTGCGCAATATTATTAGTACTTTTAAAATTTACATTAGTTTTTTGAGAAATCGGAAGTAGCGTAAATAAGTACTTCCGGTCAACGAAAAATTCTCAAAATTTGACAGAAGGTAGAGAATTAGATATTTTACTTACATATCAAATTTCATTTATCTATCTGAAATAGTACTCAAGTTATAGGCTTTTGAAAAATTCAAAGTAGAAAAAGTACCACTTCCGGTTATCCGAAATCGCTCAAAAGTTGATACGGATCTACGATTTTGATAAAATACTTATATATGAAATTTCATCAACCTAGCTGTAACGGTACTCAAGTTATCGTGTTTACACACGGACACACACACACACAGACACACAGACATACGGACAGAATTGCAAAGCCCAGTTTTTCAGACTGGAATACGCATAAAACCTTTTAATTTTGATAAATCTGGATTGATAATTTTTGCCCGATTAAAATAAGTCCTCTATACTTCGGATGTGATGAAGGACTGAGGTGTAATACGGTGAAAAATAGTTAAAATTTCAAGTGATTTTTGTGCACGATTACAATACTTTCTCTATACTTCGTATATACGAGAAAGTAAAAAAAGCGTGTGGTTATAAAAGCTTTATTGCGAGGATTTGGGTCGGACTTTACTAAAGATGGATCAGAGTTTCTTCCGGGCATCTCTTCGGGGGGGGGGGGGGGCTTATATGCCCCCCCCCCCCGAAATTTTTTCACCGCCCCCCCCCCCCCCCCCCGAACAAAATTAAATTAATATAATTTATATAGAAAATATATACTTTTAACAGTGTCCGCTCCCCCGAAGAAAGTCTACCGCCCCCCCCCCCCCCCCCCGAAAATTTCAAGTGCCCCCCACCGGTGAAAAAAGTCTGGAAGAAACACTGAGCTGGATGTATTTGATGTTTTTAAGACTTTCGGTAAATTGAAATTTTAAAAAAAAAAAACAACCTAAAACATTTTTTTTCTCATTTTTGTCACTGAAAATCTAAACAAACATGACATAACTAGGTCATGTGGTTTTTAAAAAAAAGTTGTTGTTTTTTAACAGTTTTTATCGGCAAATTTGAGTACAAATTAAAACAAAGTGGGCTTTTCAGAAGATGGATCTCGGAGTTCTTGTACAGCCATTTAATGAATGTCTTACGAAAATGAAAGCTAAGGTTATAATTTAGACTTGATGAAAACATAGTCTTGAACGCAGAAATAATATTTTCAAGTTCTCTGCATTTGCTAATTCTATAACAGTGATTCTTAAAATATTAAATTACTGACATTTTTTTCAGGCTTAACTTTTATTTATTTATTTATATTTTTTTTACGGCTACCATGGAGGCGCAATTGACAAAAACAGATTTTTATTATTCATGTAAACAATAATGATGGAAGGCCTTTCCTCGACTCTTTATATAAAAAAATATTCTTATTTGTAACACTATATACATCTTTATATATTTTTATAATTTGCAAAATACTGTTGTATGATAAGTGCTCGATCCAAGTGGGGAGGCGAGGTTGGGTGTCACCCGGTGCGGCACCTAATGGTGTCACCCCCCCCCCCCCCCCCACATTAGTTGGGATTTGTCAACTTTGCTTTTAAAAGACTATTTAAATCGATATAGGGAATCATTTAATTAATTGGAATTATCATTTTTCTTTATATATTTTGCTATTTTTGGCGTATTGTCAACCCCCTTAAATGGTGTCACCCGCTGCGGTCCGCACTCCCTCCCCCCCCCCCTCTCTCGCTATGCCTCTGCTAGATCCAGTGTTTATTGGTTGTCAAATATGTGTTACGACCCACTTAGACCCCAACCCCTACGACCCCCACCTGGCGTTACGTCCCTTCGACCAACAACTGTATTGTCCGCCCTTTTCCCGAAAGATACCTTTAAAGACATTATTTTATCACCATCCAAAGTACTAAAACCCTTTTTTCTCCTTCTTCGTCGTTCCCTTACTCGTCATAACACTAATATTTGTCATCTCTCTTTAACACCCTCTATCCCCCCCACCCCACCCCACCCCCTATACATAATAGTTCAAACCAGTCATCTCCCTTTTTCTCTCTTCCTAGTTAAGTAAAAAAAAAAACATTTCTCTGCTAGCCTCCCCCCATCCACGTCTTTGAACCGTCTACATCTGGTGTGCGTAGTGAGGGTTAAGGATTCCTTGACTTTCCCATTCAACACATCTTAATTGTCCGACATTTTCTTTAAGGAAAGAAATCAAAAGAGAAAATCCCTCTGATTTATTCCACTCCTATAAACCTTTCACCCCTGTTTTTTATTTTCTATTGGCCCTGTATTGTGCGTCCGCCATTGAATGCTTGTGAGAGCTGTTTTGTAACTGACGCTATAAATAGATCTATTCAAGTGTTTTCAAATCATCTGATTGCCAAATAAAAAAATATTTTTTTATGATTTAAAAAAAAATTATGTTTCTCGTTTACGTCAAAAGTTACAACACAGCAGTGAAAGTTATTGTCGTAAATTTGTGTGTGTATCGTTGTAAAGAATGTCAGCATATGGAGACGGTGTCATAAAAGGTGTCGTCAGATGGAAAAGTTGAGAAATAAATGAACTGTCACTACAGTCACAAATATATGGGTAGTATTGGGAAGGCCACCCCCTCCACACACACACACACACCGACACACACACACCCACACACTCACATATGGGGTGTGGGTGTAGAAAGATGTTTTTAAAGAAACTTCACAGTTGAGTTATTGTTTGTTTTTTTTTTTGGTTTTTTTTTCAAATTTGCATAAATTTATGGGGTTTTAAAAACCTCCCTCCCCCTCCGCATCCAGTGTTTGAACTGAATCAGTATGACTCTTGTCATCCACACTTTTAAAGGATCAGGATAATATTATTCATGTTATATATCCCTTAAAAGTCTAATAGCTTTCTTTAATAACAGACCTTTCTGACGACTTCATTAGATCAATAAATCTACACTTGATAGATTCAATGAGTAGGTGAATAGAGGTTGCAGGTTGGCGAGTAGGATTTGATATTCTCTTCTGGGAGCCGTTAGAAAACAAGCTGCAAGCGCGCGCCTTGCAGTCCCCTCTCTTCCTCTCTATCGCTAACACCCCCACCCCCACCCCCTCCCCCCTCCCATGGTCAGGTGAGTTGTAGTTCACGCTAAATGTTTAGTTTGGTGACGGCTATTAGGGGCAGATAATTCAATTTGAAACTATTTTAAACTTAGAGGAGGTAACTAAGAGGAGGCTGCTTTCACGGGGGGGGGGGGGGGGGAGATGGGGGTTTAGTGTTTTAAAGCAAATATTTTCAGTGGCAGCATTGGTACTGTCGAATTCACCAATTATTAATTACTGAAAAGTAGAAAAAACAACTAAATAGCGGCGTATGATACACCGCGGGTCGGCTCGTAAAAAAATATTTT
Source organism: Physella acuta (assembly GCF_028476545.2). Taxonomy (NCBI): domain Eukaryota; kingdom Metazoa; phylum Mollusca; class Gastropoda; family Physidae; genus Physella; species Physella acuta. The sequence continues at coordinate 264,815 of NW_026732142.1, read as the reverse complement.
GAATAACCCTTCATGCATACAATATCTACTTGTGTAAACACTGTGTTCACACAACGCGTTTACACTTGCGACATATATACCATACTCGTCTAGAAAAAAACTTCCCCATAAGCTAATTTTATTAGAACACACAGGGGAGAGGGGCGTACTCACTTCTTGCGAAGTGTTTTTTTTCTAGCCATGTATAGTATACATGTCGCAACTGTAAACGCGGTGTCAGGCTAGAAGACTTTAAGAAGCCTTGCCATTGACGACGACTACTGTTGCTTACCATTAACCATGACACTGTTAATTGTATACACATTTTATAGAATGAAGTCTCTAATTTAAATCCATCTAGTTTAAATCTCTTGATTTATTACGATTTGCTTGTTTGTTTTTTTTTTTTTTTTGTTTGTTTTGTTTTTGCTTAATTAACTTTTTACTTTCTCGTATATACGTAGTATAGAGAAAGTATTGTAATCGTGCAAAAAAAAAAAAATCGAGATTTTTACAAATCTCGACGTTTTACACCTCACTGATACGGAAAAACATAATTTTGCAATCTTGTCCGTATGTCTGTGTGTGTGTGTGTCTGTCTGTCTGTCTGTCTGTCCGTGTGTAAACACGATAACTTGAGTACCGTTACAGCTAGGTTGATGAAATTTCATATATAAGTATTTTATCAAAATCGTAGATCCGTATCAACTTTTGAGCGATTTCCGATAACCGGAAGTGGTACTTTTCCTACTTTGAATTTTTCAAAAGCCTATAACTTGAGTACTATTTCAGATAGATAAATGAAATTTCACATGTAAGTAAAAGATCTAATTCTCTACCTTCTGTTAAATTTTGAGTAATTTCCGTTGACTGGAAGGAGTAATTTACGCTACTTCCGATTTCTCAAAAAACTAATGTAAATTTTTAAAGTACTAATAATATTGCGCACTATTATACGCGTTTTTATTCGGCGTTTGCTTGGTGCGCAATGTTTTTTTTATGAGATTCTATTCTATTTTTAAAAGTTTAAGTATTTAAAATGGATTAAAAATCATAACTATATCCCCAGTTACCATCCCCTGTTGTTTTATATAAGAATATTCGAGAAAGTTTAGGGGAGATCACTCCCGGTTTATTTTAAATAGCTTAAAGAAAATACAATTTTATTATGTATTATTTTCAATCATGTCTCACAACTTTGCATTAGCAGCAAATAACTGTTATATTTTTAATATATATTTTACATTTTGTATTAATATTATATTAATTAAGTTTTATTTCAATCTTGAAACCATATGCAAAAGTAAATAACGAGTAATGAATTAAAATTTACGTATCTTTTTCTTTGAGGGCAAGTAGGTTTTAAGCAAATCAGAAGTTAAGATATGTGTTTCGGGTATATTTGATGGTAAAGTAGATAGAAGATTTAAAACTTTATATACAGAAAGCTGAATGCTGTTCAGTTTTATGTATATCAATATGATAAGATAGGTAAGTGTTTCGGGTATATTTGATGGTAAATTAGATACAATGTTCAAAACATTGTATAAAGAAAAGCTGAGAAAATATTTTTGAAAATATCAACCAGTAAAATAGGTGCCCTTCTTATACGACATTGAGATGTATGACGGAAGAATTGAAAATGGAAATAATACCTATGCAGAAGTAAGCAATGTTCCTATAACATTAAGATTTGAATCGAATAAATGGTCAAACCGACAAAATGAATGTCTTTACCATTTCCCTAAAGTGTCAAGTAATAGATAAAAAAGAATACTTAAAAGCTTGACAAAAGAAGCGAAACGCCCGCATAACACAGGAATTACAAGGATATGTTCGCGCATGGGATGAATGGACCGCACCGCACACCAAATGACGTCCAAATTTATCCTACCTTTAGAAGAAAAAAAAAATCACCTAGGCAACCAGAGGTTAAAACTACCCGATCAATCACGTTTATTTATTGCTAAACAATTCCCGGGGTCACCTTTGCTGTACCGGTACCCCCCCCCCCCACCCTGTACCCCACCCCCCTGAGTTTAGTGTTATGTTTCTTTTGGATGCTCGGGACTTTCATCTCCGTCACGGTGCAGGTCTCCACATCCCGGAGCATTTGGGACCCGTCGCCATCGTTACCGTAGTTTGTCTTGAAGTCTTCATTCACCACCAACCCATTTCAGGCGTTGTCAACAGGCTTTAAGCAAACAAAGCGGACAATCGCCCCGGCTCCGGGCTTTCAGATTCCGGTCATTTAAAGTCCGAGGAACCCCAATAGCCAGAGTTGATGCTTAGATTTTTTTTCTCTTTTATTTTTATAGTCACTATTCGGACAAGTGAGGGGAAAGGGGGAATTCGTTTTTGGATTATTTTTAGTTCGTTCCGCGGACGACTTATTTCGCCTTTTTAATGACGAGATAACTCAAGTACGTATTGAGGTGGGGGTTCGCTCCCCTTCGGTGGCACTTGACAGCCACTGTATGATTTATTGGATCTCATTGTACGGGACAGGATCATCTTAGCATTACGTCCCTTCCATCACCCTTCCAGTTCGTTTTTTCATTGTTGTCTCCCCTTATTATGTTCAGCCCCCTCTCTTTCAAAACGTTCGGAGCACGGCCCATAAGCGATCCGCAAATATTTATTTATTCCGGGGCAAATACTCTGATTTTTTTGTTCAGGTTTTTTTGCTTTTACGGTCGTTATCCGCGAAATTTTTTTTTCAAAGCCGTCGGTGTTAAAAGCTGTCATTGCAAGCTATAGTGGTTAATGATATCGCAGAATGGGTTAGGAGTACTAACATTACTATGGCTTAGAGAAGAAGAAAAAAACTGTTTGCATTTATTAATACCAACGCGTGCTCACTATGGTGTTAGATATTTTTTTTTAGTTTTTTTTATCTGGCATCTTTGTGAAGAATTTATATTTTTAGTACGGCTTTTTTCACCGCGTCAGACTTTTCTGAATTTCTTTGAATTTGTTTTTTACGATTCAAGGTAGCTTCACATTTCTTATTGTTCTTTGAATACAGGTCTAAAATTTGTATTTGTTGGTACTTTTTTTATGTTATTCAGACGTGGGTTAAATAACAATAGGGTGTAACCGTTGGTGAACCTGGAGAAAAGATCTCTCTCTCTTGAACAATAACTGGTAACATGTTTTGATGGCGGGTTCAGCGGGGGGTTGCCGCCCCAGGTATATAATAGTAACTATGACCCAACTGGTACGTGCCGGCAGACGGCGCGACGTCAGCTGCTGTTAGCTGGTAGACAGAGGGTTAAATGCTGTTGGCCTGGTAGAGAAAGGGTTAAATGCATGGGGGTATAGAACATGCGTATCAATCCGACCTTTTTTTTTTGTCATTGCCCGGGAAACGTTTGCGGGTTGATTGATGGTGGAGGGGTTACGTTAGGGGCAAGTTCGAGGGTAACATTAGGGCAACATTAGGGCATGGGGGTGACGGCAAACAATGATGGAAACATTTGTTAACCAAAGGTGTGAAACGTGCGGTGGTTTTTTGTTGGGAGGGAACGGATTTTTAATGACCGATTGTCCGGGGGATTAGTCGTACATGGCTCAGCGGGTAGATTAGCACATGAATTGTGGTTTGGCGGTGGAATACAAATGAATCTATAATTTCACCTTTTTTTTCGGAAATTTGCGGTTACATTTTTTTAATAAAAAGTCAAGTTTTACTTTCTTCGTTGGTTTTTCTTTTGTGTGTGTGTGTGTGTGTGTGTAAAAAGGTTACGGGTCATTCACCCAAGTTAGCAACAGATTGCATTACCGGTGAATGACTTTTATACAGATTTCACTACGATAATATAATACTTGCTTTATAACAACCATTCATCTTTGTTTTCAATTATACTAATAGATTTTTTTTTTCAAAAAAAATAATTTCATACTCATTTATTTTCTCAATCACACAAATTTCTCGAAACTTTTATTTTCTTTTTTATACGAAAACAATATTTCAAATAATTTTTTTTATGGTGATGCATATAACTAACTGTAATATTTAAGTGAGTGAGTTTTTTTGTGTGTGTTTATTGTGAAATATTTTGTTAAATATCAGTAACATCAATTTTTTTTTTAAATAGTTGGTCAGCAATATTTCTCGTTTAATAACTAGTTACTAGCTATGATGTCTAAAATCAAGAAATGTTTTAGCTCATTAATTTCGATCACGTACAGAGTTTCTTCCAGGCATTTCTTCGGGGGGGGGGGGGGGGGGCGAAGCCCCCCCGAAAATTTTTACCGCCCCCCCCCCCCCCGAACGAAATGAAATTTATATAATTTATATAGAAAATATATACTTTTAACAGTGTCCGCCCCCCCGAAGAAAGTCTACCGCCCCCCCGAAAATTTCAAGTGCCCCCCTCGGAGAAAAAAGTCTGGAAGAAACACTGATCACGTATTTCCTGAACTTAAAAAACCCACCTTTAGTTAATCGTAAACAATAATAGTTTAAAATAATTTAATTTATAAAACTATGAGTGAATACTGAAAAAAATATCTATTTTAATGAAGAAATTCTATTAATAAATTAAAAAAAAAAACGTCTTGTTTAGAAATTTTTAAAAATTGTCAGCTGCTTAACTAGGATGCATGTTTTCAAAAGTAACTATGTACTCTCCACACGACAATTATTAAGAGGAATAAAGCGGCGTGTCGATATGTATCTTCCAAAAACATTTGCAAATATTTAATTAAGAAAAGTAAATATGACTAAGAAAACTTGAAAAATGTATGGTTAAATTAGAATTACACTGCTCATTTGTGCAAAACTGTTCTGCAAATTATTTGAACAATGTAGTCGTATAATTAACAGCAAAATAATATCACTCAACAGAAAATTGCCATCTGGCAAATCATAAAATCTGGCCAATTTTTTTCTTTTAAATGCGGTGTTACGCTTTTATTTTCTTTTTTAAACCATCGCTGCGTCCCACCGCCGACAATTTTCGTAAGACGGACACCGTATGAAATGTCTTTGTCTCCATCCACACCACAAAATGCTGAGGGTAATTTACAAGGGAGGTGCACAATGAGAATCTTCCTCCGCTTAGTAAAAGAGTTCCCCCCTACACAAGGCTTGTGAGTCGGCGGATGATTGACGATACGGGCAGCTAGAACTTCTTTCATTCAGTCTCGTTCTGACATCACTGTTTCAATACTAGCAGAAAAATCCAACGGAGAAAAAAAAAGCTATACAAATAATAGATTTTTTTTTCGTTTCTTTAATTTGTAACATTTTTTTTAAAGATCTAGTATTGTTTGTTGAAAAGGGGAAGAAGTCTTTGTGGTCTTTAGTTCTTAGGGGAGACAACTCACATTTTGACAACTCTAGAAATCTCCGCCGTTTAGAAGGTCGTTTTGCAATCTCTGGAGATTAGGCACATTTTTTTTGAATTGGGCATAGGGGCTAGTAACCAGGTTAGGTACTTTTGGGTATAATTAAGGCACGGCAAAGATAATTACAGATATGAGAACCACGCAGATAATGTGTGGGCATTACAACCAGAAAGATAATTATAAACATGTCAATCACAAAGATAGTCGGAGAACAGACAACAACAAAGTTAATTTTACCTATGACAATCACATAGTTAATTAGATATATGACAACTACATAGTTAATTACGTATATGACAATCACATAGTTAATTACATATATGACATACACATAGTTAATTATATATATGACAACCACATAATTAATTACATATATGAGAACCACATAATAATTAGTCTTGACAACCACAGTGAAAATTAAAACAAGCACAATTTCTTTTATTTTTTTTCTAAGAAAAGAAAGTAAAACAATCATTTATCCTAAAGTGTCGACCCGTTTTATCTTTAACCAAATTTATCGCAGTTTAAGCTCAATTCTTAAGCTAAATTGTCTTAATTCTAAATTGTCTTATTGCTATAATATTTTACTTTTACTTCCAATAAACTAAGTTTCATTTCAAAATTTCTAGTGATTTCCGTTTTTCAGAAGCGGTACTTTACTCTTTTTCTGGTATTTAAAATACCGATTACTTAAGTTCCGTTTAATTTACGTGGACGATATTATATATCATGTATTTAATCGCAAACGTAATTTTTCTTTAAACTTTTGAGATATTTCCGTTCACCGGGAGTGGTACTTTAGTCAATTTTCTTTTTTCATAAAACTAGAATTTTATTATTTTATATCATATCAAAACCAACTTAAAGAGAATTTTTGCTCTTTGTGTATTCATGGAAAATGAGCGTTTTTGTTACAAACATACCTATTATTTTATAACCCAATTCCACATGTAACATACTAAAACTTAATGTTATATAACAATCAACAAAAAAGTTAAGGGGAGCTCAATCCCACTTTTTTTATTTTTTTAAAGGCGGATAACTCTATCTATTCTTTATCAAACAGCAATGCTAGTTTAAAGCACAAAACTACATTTTAATGGTACCAAAAAGTTGAAGATAGTTCAAATGTTGTTAAAAATATATTTTTTTGCGTTTACTGTTTACTTATGAATTGCATTTATTTTGTAGTAAACCTGTACAAATAAACAGTAAAACATAAACATAAATAAAATATCATCCACAATTCCACATTAAGTCGATCATAACTACTTCTGTGCTAAAATAAACCACAATCGAAAAACTAGAAAAGGGTCATCTATAAATGACGTCACGCTTATTTTGACGCTTTTTAAATCTCCCCCCCCCCCCCTTCCCCTCCGTCACACGTCGTCACAAAAAGCCAGACCCCGCCCCCCCCCCCCTAAAATGACGTCACACCTCAACCTACAACCCCCCCCCCCCCCCTCAAAATTGCAGTTGAATTTTTTTTAAACATCGATATTTTTTTAAAAATCTTGTCTAAACTATTACAATTTATTAAAACAGTTATCTAAAACGCGAAATAACGTCTAAAATTCGTTTTCTAACATTGCTTTTTTATAATGCAAAAGTGTGACGTCGCAACATCTGAACCCTCCCCCCTCATCACACATCGTCACAAAATTACGGACCCCCCCCCCTCACCCCTACGAGTGTGACGTCATTTATGGATGACCCCAAAATATTAAAATATTATTAAAATGATTCAATGTATTTTACTATTGTTATGGCACTTAAAAAACTGTATGTAAATTTTCCTGCTCGGAAATCTCAAAAGCTTTTAGCATCCAATGATTTACTAACAGACCATTCATACCATTTTAGAAAGAAACAAAACCATATCAAGTTTAATAAAGCCATTAACGAATCAAATCAAATACCACGTGACCCGTGTTCTCGTTTGTTCAAGATGTACGTCTGCTGATCCCGGATAACTATCTGCCCTGCTGACCGTCAACAGTTATCTGCCCCTGTCGATGTGAACAGTTATCTGCCCCTGTCAACAGTAATCTGCCCTTACTTTCCGCCAACTGTAATCTCTCCTTCACCCCCCCCCCCCCCTTGTCTACATGCCCATAATATTCTAATGGTATTTGCGCAACGCTTTATCGCGTCCAATCACCGACGCGGCGTCCCGTATGCACACTCGGCCCAAGGAGTCACTGAAAAAAGGGCCGACCACTCTACGAAACTTGATCTCCTGACGCAAACAAGATGGGCGCCGAGTTCACGATACGATTAACGGCGCAGCGGCGGAGAGTAATCGGACGTTAAATTTATTTATTTTTTGTTTTGTTTTTTTTAAACGCTGCAACGTAATATTCCAATTCGGTAGAAGAGAAAACAGACGTTTGAAAGACAATTAAACCCTCGCTTACCCCGGCTGTTGTTTATTTACTCTTAATGCCGATCTGGGTATTCCTTTCTGTTGGGCAGACGTCGTTTAGTGGAGGGAACACGCATTGGATCCGGTTGAATCTGGCGTAGTTGAGTTTTGGATTGGTACTACCGCCCGTACTGAGATTATATATATATATATATATATATATATATATATATATATATATATATATATATATATATATATATATATATATATATATATATATATATATATATATATATATATATATATATATAAATATATAGTGTTTCTTCCAGACTTTTTTCTCCGGGGGGCACTTGAAATTTTCGGGGCGGGGGGGGCGGTATACTTTCTTCGGGGGGGGGGGGGGCGGACACTGTTAAAAGTATATATTTTCTATATAAATTATATAAATTTCATTTCGTTCGGGGGGGGGGGGCGGTAAAATTTTTACGGGGGGGGGGGGCTTTAACCGCCCCCCCCCCCACCTCCCCGAAGAGATGCCTGGAAGAAACTCTCTCTCTCTCTCTCTCTCTCTCTCTATATATATATATATATATATATATATATATATATATATATATATATATATATATATATATATATATGTACAATTATAACTACAAGTGTAATATTTGTGATATTAATGTTGAATACATTTAAATATTTAACTTACTGTAAGTTTAAATTGCATGACTGAAGTTATATGTGACCAACGGGTAAGTTTGTCGTTCAGTAACACAGAACGCAGCACATGTTGTAGATCTACAACAAAAGGAGGAACCTGTTAAGTGTTTTTTGTTGTCAGCTGTCGACCTCATCCCTCTCTACCAACCCTCATTATCTTTTCATTTCTCTCCCTCTTACTCACCCAATCTCTCACTCCCTCTATCTCATTCTCTTTTGTCGTGCACGCCGTAAGATTGTACATAATTACCCTGTAATACCCAACCCAGATTTCTCTCATTTCTTTCCTTCTTGAACGTCCGCGCATGACTTTCCACAGCACCACAAACACCAACCTCCTGGGAGTCGATTCATCTTTTAACGACGTTTAAAATTGTACCGGTGTTGTCGCACCGGACTTTAATTCCCCCCGCCATTGTCCAAGGTAAATAGTTCCGACACAGCGCCGAATCAATACGCTAAACGAAAAAGATTTCTCCAGTTTTGCGCCCAAGCCGTTCCTCAACCACCGCGGATGCGAGTGACCTTTGGCTCAGGGAGAAATAAATTACAAATTAAGTTTGAATAAATTGGCGTGTATTGAAATATTGGCGGTTTCTATGACGCCTTTCATCCCCGGGGCGCGGGGGGAGCCAGCGAGAGCCGGGACGTTCTGTAACAAGATTAGAAGGGGGCGCTGCGCGGGTCTTTCACCCTACTCGCTCACTAGCTCGCGCTCATTTGCATAAAGATTCCATTTGATATTGGAACGAGGGACGATTTTGGAGTGTCGCTCAAAATGGCCGCGGTGGAAGGGAAGCATCCGCGAACAATAGCCCAGCCCTAGACGGAGGTTTTCATGTTGCTAAGCCATCTGCTCAAAACGAGGCTGAAGCTGAAGCCTCTTGGATACAACACTGGCCAGCGAGGGCCCAGAACGAGGCTACGGAGAAATCATTTCGCCATCACCCGTGGACTTCGCTTCCCATTTTTTTAAACCTCCCATCCTATCCCGCGATTTCTGTGATGGAGGACCCAATCTCACGAGGGGTGGGGGTGGGATGGACGGTGTTGATTTAAGGGGGTCATCGCTGAACTTGACACTGCATTTGTTGTCGTTTAACCCGCGTCGCGCATTAATATTCCGCGAAGGAGAAAAAGGGAGGGACGCAGTGTTCTCAGACAACGCCATTTTTGTTTACTTTAATACCCCCCGCCCCCCTTCACTTCCCCTCCCCCAGACGGTATTTGCTGATGTCCGCAGTGTTAAGAGACAACAAAAAAAAAAAAAACCCACGGATCAACCCCACGGTGGTGGTACACCCATGAGCTCTGTTTGCACACACGGCTAAGTCAACGTGTAAGAACACTCCCCTCAAGAATAGACCCGCTTCCCAATACAAACTTGACGACAATTCACTTTATAGACTAGATCCGTACACCCGCGGCATTAAGTGCCCCCCATAAAACCAGCCCCGCCGCTTATCCCCGCAATCAGAGGTTAGTGACTATGTAAATTTATAATAAAAACAAATTTTTTTTTGAAGTTGGGAAAGTTAAAACCGCGTTTGGAGAGTCTTCCTGTTGACTGTAGTTCTCTCCCCTTGGTCTCTCAAGACAAGAGAATCTGTCTCTTGGCGCCCACTTGTGATCGCCCTTCAAACGATCTCTCGCCTTAAGTAGCTCGCCAAGAGCTGTAACGTAATCTATGATCTTTTTTTGGGGGGGGGGGGGGAGTTTGTTTGGCGTGCTACTTACTTACTTCACGTCGCTAAGCGAACTGTCTCAAAAAATATGTCTATGTATAAATAGAATGGTAAACGACCTAAAATAAATCACATGTCCCACACACTTAAAGGACAGATGAAGTAGAGTTACATATATTTCTTGACCTCGGAAAATGAAGGATTAATGTGGTCAGAACTATGCCCAGCCGCCTTTACTTTTCCTAACGTGAGTTAGGTGAGCTGGGTGGACTCAGGGACGATCCACTGACTTGAACCCGGATTCGAACTCGAGACTTCTCGTGTTAATAAATCTTCTTCTAGTTATATAATTGTTTTTTCACTGAATTATCTAACGGAAGCCGAAGCTGAAACGCTATTTAGTATGTTTTCAAAACTCCAGCAGTAATTGTGTTTTATTATTGAAAAAAAATTACGAAATGTATAAACCCCAAAATATATACAGAATTGTATTCTGTGTTCCAAATATATAAATATATAATAAAGGATTAAATTTGGGCGATGGGGTAAGGAAAAGAGTGAGCCCATCAGAGGCGTAGCGATTGGGGGGCAGGGGGGTACATATGTCCCCGGGCGCCGACCTTAGGGGGCGCCAAAATGGGTTGTAAAAACAAATTAAAATGTCATTTTAGCTGCATTTTTGCATTATTAATAGTTTGAGGGGGGGGGGGGGGGCGGCGCAAATCAAAAGTTTTCGAGGGGGGTGCAAATCGAAAGTTTGAGGGGGGAGGGGTGCAAATTCAAAATATGCTCCCGGGGGGGGGGCGCCAAATTGAAAGTTTGTCCCCGGGCGCCGGGAAGGGTCGCTACGCCTCTGGAGCCCATATAAATCATTATAAGGCAAGGATCGCAAAAATGTTTCAGTTATTTTTGTCGAAGCAGGGTGTAGCCACGCTATGGTCTCCTAGATCAGGATCCAAGACATTCTTTAAAAAATCTGAAACCACTTTTCACTCTCCTTTCACAAATACAATCACCTACACTCACACACACTCTCACCTAAAACACATCCCCTTACCTACACTCACACATCTTCTTACCTACACTCACACAACCCCTAACCTACACTCACACACCCCTCACCCACACTCACACACCCCTCACCCACACTCACACACCCCTCACCCACACTCACACACCCCTCACCCACACTCACACACCCCTCACCCACACTCACACATCCCCTCACCCACACTCACACATCCCCTCACCTACACTCACACATCCCCTCACCTACACTCACACACCCCTCACCCACACTCACACACCCCTCACCCACACTCACACATCCCCTCACTTACACTCACACATCCCCTAACCTACACTCACACATCCCCTCACCTACACTCACACACCCCCTCACCTACACTCACACATCCCCTCACCTACCCTCACACACCCCCTCACCTACACTCACACATCCCCTCACCTACCCTCACACACCCCCTCACCTACACTCACACATCCCCTCACCTACACTCACACACCCCCTCACCTACACTCACACATCCCCTCACCTACCCTCACACACACCCTCACCCACACTCACACATCCCCTCACCTACCCTCACACACCCCCTCACCTACACTCACACATCCCCTCACCTACACTCACACACCCCCTCACCTACACTCACACATCCCCTCACCTACCCTCACACACCCCCTCACCTACACTCACACATCCCCTCACCTACACTCACACATCCCCTCACCCACACTCACACATCCCCTCACCCACACTCACACATCCCCTCACCCACACTCACACATCCCCTCACCCACACTCACACATCCCCTCACCCACACTCACACATCCCCTCACCCACACTCACACATCCCCTAACCTACACTCACACACCCCCTCACCTACACTCACACACCCCCTCACCCACACTCACACACACCCTCACCCACACTCACACATCCCCTCACCTAAACCACATCACCTCACATAACCCCTCACCTACACACACACCCCTCACACACCCCCTCACCTACACTCACACATCCCCTCACCTCCACTCACACACCACTCACATTAATCCACCTCTGACAGTTCAAATTGAAGTAGTTTCTCTTCATGCCAAAGATGTCATCACTCTAACATCCGGAACTTTTGAAGGCATTAATGTTAGTCTCTCATACGATGGTACTGACGACAGAACTGACGGTCGCATTTTTAGACATTCGTTTGTGTAGATGATGCTTTGCTGGCGTGACACAGTCCCCAGTACACGCGCAATACACACAACACACTTCCTATAATCACAAACACATTTCACACACCTAACCAACACACTACCCACCATGATAAACACATTTGACACACCTAACCAACGCACTACTAACCATGACACACACACTTGACACACTTAACTAACACACTACCCACCATGATAACCACATTTGACACACCTAACCAACACACTACCCACCATGATAAACACATTTGACACACCTAACTAACACACTACCCACCATGATAAACACATTTGACACACCTAAACAACACACTACCCACCATGACAAACACATTTGACACACCTAACTAACACACTACCCACCATGACAAACACATTTGACACACTTAACCAACACACTGCCCACCATGATAAACACATTTGACACACCTAACCATCGCACTACTAACCATGACAAACACACTTGACACACTTAACTAACACACTACCCACCATGATAAACACATTTGACACACCTAACCATCGCACTATTAACCATGACAAACACACTTGACACACTTAACTAACACACTACCCACCATGACAAACACATTTGAAACACCTAACCAACACACTACCAACTATGACAAGTACACTTGAAACACCTAAACAAATGACATCATGACAAACACATATCACACCAAACGTGAATACCATGATTTGACACACATAACCAACACATTTAACAAATGCGACATCAGCTTTTCTTAAATACAGCCAGACAATTTTATACCGTGAAGCATCTAGGCTAGGAGACGTGAGGTATTAAAATATATCATTGAGGAAACTAAAATGAAAAAAAAAATACACCAAAAAAAAAATTAAATATCTGATACTTGAACGGATTCATCAAAAAAAATTCGTCAATTGGTCTACGATGCTAATTATGCCTTTTTATTAAATTTTAAAAAATATTTTTTTAAAGCATTCACAAAACTGCCTAGTGAACTACTTACCGGCCAATATTTATAAAGAGAACTACTTCACACGTGTGTTTAACTCTCTTCTTTTGCGAATCAAAACGTTTTAACTCAAGGCTCGTAACAGGCATGAGCTCAAGTGCAATACACCTAACCGAAGTATGTTATCGTTTATTTTTTATCACGATCCGCCATGTCATTAGCGAAATGTTACGCGAAATTTGCGCGCGTCATAATGCAGTTAAGGCGTCTTGGAATGTTAAAATACCCGCGGGCATTTCGCGGATTTAAATTGGTAATTCGAGCTAAGTTTATACAGTTTTATTCACCCAGCTCAAGGGGGGGGGTGGCTTTTGTTTTGGTGGTTTTTTATTTTCATGGCATTTGTTTTGGTGGCTTTTTTAAAAATCTAGCGGCGTCCCAGCTGCAATCTTTTGTACGAATCGCGTCATTTCCGTAGGGTTGGAATTTTTTTTTCCGTCTACGTAAAAAAAAAATCGGGTCGGTAAACCATGGCATTAAGAATAACAATCCACGATAAGGCATCGGTCTCAAGACTAACTACAGCGATGGTAAATCATGCTGTGGAGTTGTATAAAACCACTAGTCCGGAAAATAACTTTTTTTTTAAACTTCATATTGAGAAAAGGAAAACTCCACGCAAGTTGAGTCCCCCGTCATCAGATAAGAACAGCGAGGTAGAATCAGGAGAAGATAACCACAGATTGCTGCGTTGTTGTTTTGTTAATAAGAATGTTGATAACAAAAATGCCCCCGTTTATTTTTAACCACCACTGTTGAGTTTCATAATGGTTTAGTAATTCAGTATAATTGAAATTTGAAGATAGTTTCACACCTTGTATTGCGATCTACAAGCTTCTTGAAACACCACGGAGTTGTGTTTTTATTTGATCGAGTGGATAAACTCAAGAAGCATTTCGTGGTTTAAGGGGGTATTGAAAAGTAGAAGGAGTGGGAGGGGGGACGGCAAAAGAGCAAAACGCGGAGGGGACGGAAGCCGTAGTGCGGTGTGGTTGGGGATCGGAGTCCCCTGGGTGACGGGACAATCAAAGATAAACACTCCCGTGCAGGGGCCCCGGGGTGAGGGCACAATGGGGTGGGGCCTGTGGTGTAATGTAAGAAAAATAGCTTCCGTCTGTTCCTCCCACTAGGGTGATGGTTCGGTTGACGAGGGGGATGAGGACCTTTCATGAGAGAGATGAAGACCTTTCATGAGGGTGATGTGGACCTAATTGTACGACGTGCCCGGAGGGGACGGGTGTTATCTATTTCGTTGGAGGTGGTTGGTGGTGTGTTGGTGGTGCTATTGCAGTGGTTGCTGGTGCGTTAGTTGTGTGTTGGTGTTCGTGTGATGGTTGCAGTGGTTGTGACAGTGTTAGTGTGTTGGTTTTGCTGTGGTGGTTGTGGTGTGGTGTGGTGGTTGTGGAGGTTGTGACGGTATTGGTGTGTTTTTTTGGTGAGGTGGTTGTGGTGGTATGGAGGTTATGACGGTGTTTGTGTGTTGGTTTTGGTTTATTGGTGTTAGTGTGTTGGTGTGGTGTGTGGTTGTGGTTTGGTGGTGTGGTAATGGTAGCTGGCGTGTGTCGTGGTTGTGCAGGTGTTGGGTCTGTTTTAGTGTTGTGTTTGTTGTGTCAAGCAGAAAGCTCTCTTGGTGGTCGGGGGTCGGGTCGACTACTTGTAACGACAGCGAACGTACGATGTCGGGATCTTTTAATATCTGCACAGGTCGTAGCTAAGCACCCACAGAACAACAGACACTATCAGTGGCCTCACACTATCAGTGGCCTCACACTATCAGTGGCCTCACACTATCAGTGGCCTCACATTATCAGTGGCCTCACACTACCAGTGGCCTCACATTATCAGTGGCCTCACACTACCAGTGGCCTCACACTATCAGTGGCCTAACACTATCAGTGGCCTCACACTATCAGTGGCCTCACACTATCAGTGGCCTCACACTATCAGTGGCCTCACACTATCAGTGGCCTAACACTATCAGTGGCCTCACACTACCAGTGGCCTCACACTACCAGTGGCCTCACACTATCAGTGGCCTCACACTATTAGTGGCCTCACACTATCAGTGGCCTCACACTATCAGTGGCCTCACACTATCAGTGGCCTCACACTATCAGTGGCCTCACACTATCAGTGGCCTCACACTATCAGTGGCCTCACACTATCAGAAAGTAATATTTGAAGTGGTTCGCAACTTCGTATTACGTTTGTTTAACGGAAATCTCCATGACTCCCAGCATTCTTTCCCTAACTCACTTTTTTTGTTTAACAACAATCTTCCAAACTCTCTTTATTCTTGCCCCGAATCATTTTTCTGTTTACCTACAAAGAGAAACAACGACTAGTTAAAAATAATCAGTGATGACGATAAAAACTTGTCAAATACCTTCAATACTTATGGAAGATACATGTAATGAAGTAAACAACATGTCATCAACAGACGAATCAACGTTCCCTCTTAGGGGGGTAAAGCTTGTGTGCAGCGTGTATTTTGTTTTACCGTTGTTCTTAAAGTCTTAATGGACACCAGCGAGAAAAGTCTCAAAGGTATTTGAGAGGTCCATAAATTCATTTAAAAATCTTGCACGGCGCAGTTACAATTAATATGGTTATAAAATCCTGTCTGTCTGGTTTTTTTTTTTCGGACTTTACTAAAGATTGGATGTATTTGATGTTTTTAATATTTTCGGTAACTAAATAAAAATTTTAAAAAAAAAGCAAAAACAATTTGGTTTTCACGTGTAATGGCGACATAAACAATGGCCGCCATAAATTTTATTGTACATATTGTAAGCTAAAAATAGAAAAAATAGGTCATGGTGTTTAAATTTGCATAGTTATTTAAAAACTTGATCTGCAAAGTTTTGTAAACAAAATAACTATAAAGTGGGGCTGTCAGAAATCGATCACGGAGTTCCTTTACAGCCAATCAATGTTTGTCTTACGAAAGTGAAACATCGGGTTATAACTTAAGCTTGATGAAAATAAATAGAAATGTAGCCTTAAACTCAACAAATTATTTTCAAGTTCTCTGGATCTGCAACTTGTATAGCATTGATTCTAAAAATATTACATTTCTGAATTAATTTTAGGCTTAAGTTTTTAATAAAATTTTATCTTTTATTAGTTTTATGGTCCTAAATTTAAAAAAGCACATTTTTATTCCATGTCACAACATTACGGAAGGAATCTGGTCAACTCGCTGGTGTCCATTAAGGAAAGATGTTGTTCACAAAATGACTGCGCGACATGTGCAAAACCGCGCAGCTTAGAGGAAACATTGTATGTAATACAGACATAATGCAGAAGTAATACAGACATAATACAGAAGTAATACAGACATAATACAGAAGTAATACAGACATAATACAGAAGTAATACAGTCATAATACAGAAGTAATACAGACATAATACAGAAGTAATACAGACATAATACAGAAGTAATACAGACATAATACAGACATAATACAGTAGTAATACAGACATAATACAGACATAATACAGACATAATACAGAAGTAATACAGACATAATACAGTAGTAATACAGACATAATACAGACATAATACAGACATAATACAGACATAATACAGATAGTGTATCCTCACAAATTATGGACAATTTTCGTTTATTATGTTAGCCAGACATTTAAACCTAAAGCCGAAAGATAAGGATCGCATGAGGTTTTCTTAGTTTTCTGAAACATTTTTTTTCTGCATTCTTAATAAACACAATGATTCCCCCTCCCCATACCACCACTTTTAACGTAAAACGTCATCCGTCCTGGGTCGTTGTGTCTAAGCCACCTTCTTGTTGTGGGCACAACCCCATGGTCAAATCTTCACAAGGGGAGGCTACCAAATTAATAGTAAACATCTAAACTCCTAGCTAGAGTTGTTCCCCGTTGGTTTCAACACTTGAAAATAATTATTTTTTTAAAAAACGTACTGTTTTAAAAATAACCTTAATTGTACTTCAATTACAAGAGGAAATTGCGATAAATCTTTAATAAAGCTTAACTTAATCCTGCTATTATAAATATCGCAGAGCGCTTTTGACGTATTTGGTTGTAACGATACGCAATTAGTTTGTGTGGGCATATAATTTATGTCTTTTTCCTCATTAACCCTATCGCACTTTGAAAATTAAAGCACCACTTCCTCTCATTCTCCACCCCCCCCCCTCCCCGATCACCTCAACTATGATAACCACTCTCTTCCCCCCTCCCCCCTCCATTGAAGAATGTGAAAACAGGCGTTGTATTGTATGGTTCTTATACCGCTTATACTCTCGAGAACTAATTTTTTTCTGATACCTCGGGGGGACGGATAATCCTGGATTAGCAGCTGTTCTGTGAAGTGGGCGACACAAAGACACATTTTACAAAGACCAGTTGGTGTCTAATTGCTGATAATTTGCGGTGCTGCACTGACATTTTTTTTAACCCACGAGAATTGCTCAATAAAATCGATGATTGGACTTTGCTATTAACTAAAAACCCGGATGTTGTCTTAAGAAATCGATTCTCAAAACAAAAATGGAACCCATTTCGTCAATGGTTAGGGTACAACGTTTAAAATTTAAAATTTAAACAAATTTTTTTTTTTTACTTTTCTAAGAATCATTTGTTTGGTGTGAGTTTGTTTTGTTTTAATCTGTTCAAGATTTTTAAATCTGGGTTTAATCCGTTGTTAGCTTATCAAGGGACATGGCAATAATCTTAATTAAAAGTTTTAATGATCTAAACAAGGTGACGTCACCGAATGAAAATTCCCCATGATTTAGAAACATATCTTGACTGACTGATCGACTGTAACTTACTAAACGACCTTGACTTACTAGCCGACCTTGATTAAATAGCCGACCTTGACTTACCTACCGACCATGACTTACTAGCCGACCTTGATTAAATAGCCGACCTTGACTTACCTACCGACCATGACTTACTAGCCGACCTTGACACCAATCTTGGTGAGATCCATTCTCCCCTTCAGATCCCTCCTAACCGCATGGAAACATGTGCCCAGAAACAAATCCACCTTTCTACTAACCTGTATACAAACATGTCCCCAGAAATAAATCCCCAGTTCTACTACACTGTATACAAACATGTGCCCAGAAACAAATCCACCTTTCTACTACCCTGTATACAAACATGTGCCGAGAAACTAATCCACGTTTCTACTGCCCTATACACCCGTATGTTCTTCAACCTCCCGTGCTAAATTGCCCTAACCCTAAACCAAACTTAACATTGAACCGTTTATCCAATCCGCCAGCTGAATTTGTCCATCAAGGCAGACAACTCAGGAGTTGTTCCTACGTCACCCAGGTCACCTCTAGGTGAACTCATTGTCACATTTACTATCAATTTTAAATTTGACTTTATAGTAATAATAATTATTTATTTTCATAATCGAGGCAATTAACAAATAAAATACAAATTTTATTCCACGATTGAATTCCCAAAAAAAAATGGGGCTGAAATTCCCCCGACAATGTGGTCACCCCGTGCCTATGATTATACACGACAATGGCTGACATGCCAATTTACCATTTTATTTGCCATAGGGGGGCGGACGGCCCCGCCTTGTCCACGCCCCCCGTTTGCCCAGGCAACTATTTCTGTCACCAGACGTTGGACCAGGGAACAGGTCCATGAGACTGGACGTTTGTCGGGGAACCTTGCTGGGGTATTGAGTGGGGAACATGTGACAAATTACACTCAATCTAAGGAGAATAGATCTAGACCGCTGGTAGCCAAATATCTGTGATTTATCACTGGCTCTATTGGTCCATCAAGAATTCCTGTTAGATTTAGGTTTCTTTGGCCATTATGGCTCAGATGGTGCTCGTTATATATATATATATATATATATATATATATATATATATATATATATATATATATATATATATATATATATATATATATATATGTATATATATATATATATGTGTATATATATATATATATATATATATATATATATATATATATATATATATATATATATATATATATATATATATATATATATATATATATATATATATATATATATATATATATATATATATATATATATATATATATAACAATCCAGACACGTGAACTATTATTGAAATCAAAGGCAAGTCGCTTATGCACAATAGTTTAAATTTTGTGAACTGTTCACCTAATGAAGAGAATAGAAACAGTAAGGCATACATACAACACACATGTATAAGTAACGTGTGTCATGTACAGTATCACAACATACATACATATTTTACAGTAGTTGTGGTATGTATTTAAATGACAAATAAAATGAGGATGTTTTTTTTAATTCAGAAAAATAATAATTACCGCCCTTATCTATATCTCTTATATAACATAAAAATGTGTTTACCTGGGGAAAGAAATACATACACAATAGAGAGCTCGATAATAGGGTTTCTCTCAATACAAAAGTGTTTAGTAGTTAACTATCGCTGATATAATCCGTTATCCAGACATTTGTTAAATCTTTAGGTTAAGACACACGTTTCAATTAAAGTGTCTTTAATGTATTTCTATCGTAACCATTTCAACGACTAAATCGCATGTACCTGTCAAGCAAGGTAATAAAGCTAACGAAATAAATCATACACAGAAAATTTAGGTATAGTCAAGAATGTACTAGAGGGAAAAAATATTTTGTCTGTACTTAAAAAATTTTTTTTACAACTTTCTCTCAGTCATGATTGACAAAAGTCCCCAACCAAAAGACCGACGTGATGTTTGGCCGACAAAGTATTTCTGCTGTCACTGGGATCCTCTGGCTCGGAGAATCCCAGACTGATGTCCAGGCGACAGCAGGGTCCCCCCCCCCCCCCCCATCCCCCCGCCTCGCCATTCAGCGCCTTTCAACCAAGCGGTGAATCCGAAATCCGGGTAATAAAGCGGTTTGTCTAATTACCGTGCCGACGAGTATGTTAGTCAAAACGCCGAGACGCTCTGTAAAAGGAAATTTTGACAGCTCGAATACTTTTCTCTGATTTGACTCTGCGGGAATGATTGTGGAGGGGGGAAAAAATAGACACGTCATTAGAAATTGTGATTCTTCTTTTAAATATAGATTCCCCTGTGCGGTCAGAAATGATTTTTTTTTCTTCATATCACATTTTTAACTGGTATGTTTAATAAATATGTGTCCTGTGTTGTATTGCCAAATAGAATGTAACTAAATATATTTAATGTATCCCCGCAATATATTTTTTCAGTATAATTTGACAGGGTTAAAGTTCGTGAACTTTGGCCTATAACTTTGTTTTCTATTATGGTAGACCAACCGTTAAATTAATATGATCTAATTGTTAATTCTGATTGTGTATTTTGCCATAGTGCAGCTTAAAAGCACTTGTTAAAGTCTAGATGTTTAATATGAACAATTATTATTTATAACAGTGGTTTAATATAAACAGTTTATTTTCAACGTTTTATAATTAATAGTCTATTAAAGTGTTTATCATGAAAAGCATATTTTGAACTGAAGGATTTGCTATGAACATTTCACTATGAAATGTTTTCAGCTGTTTATTCTGAACAGTTTATTATGAACAATATTAGAGGAATTATTATGTACTTTTTATTATAAACAATTTATTCCGAGCAGTTTATTATAAACAGGTTAATATGAACAGTTTATTATGAACTGTTTTGAACAGTTTATTATGAACAGAAATAGAGGATTTATTATGTACCTTTTATTATAAACATTTTATAATAAACGGGTTACTATGAATAGTTTATTATGAACTGTTTTGAACTGTTTATTATAGAAGGTTCTTGAAGTAGATTTGACTGCTTTTTGGTGTCTTAGTTGAATAAGACCGACCAGATAAAGTTGTTTTTTTTTTTTGGCTAATTATAATCTGCGATAGTTTAATAATTCCAGCGAACTTGTACATTCACGTCTAGAATGTTCTGAAAAGAGAAAAATATCGAAATGAATGAGAGTGTAACTTCACACATACAAATATACAAACAATAGCTCATAACACCAAGTTTTTTTTTTTTTAATAGACACAAATTTAAATTATTCAACCCAAATCATAGCTGATGATGTAATACAGACAAAAACCAGACAAAAACCCAAATCAAGCAAATATACGAACTGTAAAATAAAATATTGGCCTTCTTATCTTTAAAAAAAAACGTAATAGGTTTCCAATCGATTTTACAGCATGTTAACATCTAACAATTTTAAAAAATATTTTCATTTATTTAAAGTACGTTACATTATATTAAAGTTGTGTCATAATTATTTAATTTGTTTCCTTAAGAGCTGGTTACTTAATTTTTTTTTATATTTTTTTTTTCACGTTCTGCTTTTTTACAAACCAAACCCCGGAAGTTGTAACGCAACCGGATGTCTAAAAAAAAGTGTTGAACGCCACACGAAAACAAAAGAAAAGGCGTAATATCAGCGTTGTGGCTGAGAACTAAACACGTGTTTTGAGAGGCAACACCCCCACAATGGACGTCAGAGGAGGTTCCCATTTCAATTGTGAGGGGGCAAACTGTAGAGAGGCCGGTGAGATTCTGGATAAAGACAAAGGGTTTTTCTTTGCCTCTAAGCAGAGTACATACGTAAGTGGTAGTTTATTGTGATCAGTGGTGCATTAATACTAATAGTAATGCCAAGGGTAATGGTATTTGTAAGAAATGCTAATGGGCTGAATATTAGTGTTCAGTGTTCCTTCCAGACTTTTTTCTCCGGGGGTGGGGGGGGGGGGGGGCACTTGGGGGGGGGTGGTAATGTCGAGGTTACGGATAAATCTTAGGATTTAGAATTGCGATTCTATTAAATTCATTTCATAGTTTCAATACAAAGCGCCGCTGTTTTACGAAAGACAAAAACTATTTTCAATTGTCGGGTATGGCGATACCCGAGAAATACTAGATGGAACTAAAGAAAAAAAAATACGTTAAAAACCTGGGCCTGAAGGACATGATCGGAGACATTAAAGCTTCAACCTTAAAGGCATAACAATGAAAACCCCCAACGGAAAATAAAAACTCAGGAATTCATAGGCATGAAATTAAAAAACCCCACACACAAAGCTAGGCATAACAAGGGAGGGAACTAGTTTTATTAATGTATGATTTGTGGAATTCTAGTAGCTCCCCTTTGTAAAACTCTGAATTTGACAACCATTTTTTTTTTTAAATTTACGAGAACCTATACTTGGTACCTGACATGTTTTTTGACGTTATAGACTAGCCGACGAAAGATTTTGATACGCTCTACTTCACACACACCTTATCCACAACACAACTTAGCCCCCCCCCTCCCTCCGTCCTCTCTCCACGTGACAGGTGATCCTGTTCTACCTGATCCTGGCGCCGGTCATCATGGCGTTTCTGTTCTGCTGCTAGAGCTGGTACGAGAAGGCGTGCGAGGACTGCGATGACAGGGAGTCTAAGCTGATGATGCAGGCCGTGCCCAACTACAAACTCAAGTACGAGTGTTGTAAGAAAAATGTCGCACCTATCTTGGTGAGTACATCTGGGGGTGGGGGGGGGGGGGTGAGGGGAGGGGGGGGGGGAGACAGGGAGTCTAAGCTTATGATGCAGGCCGTGCCCAATTACAAACTCAAGTACGAGTGTTGTAAGAAAAATGTCGCACCTATCTTGGTGAGTACATCTGGGGGTGGGGGCGAGAGGAGGGGGGGGGGGGGCAGGGAGTCTAAGCTAATGATGCAGGCCGTGCCCAATTACAAGCTCAAGTACGAGTGTTGTAAGAAAAATGTCGCACCTATCTTGGTGAGTACATCTGGGGGTGAGGGGAGGGGGGAGGGGGGGGGGCCGTTCTCAATTTCAAGCTCAAGTATGAGTGTTGTAAGAAAAATGTCACACCTATCTTGGTGAGTACACCTGGGGTTGGGGGGTGAGGGGAGGGGGGGGAAGACAGGGAGTCTAAGCTTATGATGCAGGCCGTGCCCAATTACAAGCTCAAGTACGAGTGTTGTAAGAAAAATGTCGCACCTATCTTGGTGAGTAAACTACGGGGGGGGGGGGTGATGGGGGGGGGGGGCAGGGAGTCTAAGCTTATGATGCAGGCCGTGCCCAATTACAAGCTCAAGTACGAGTGTTGTAAGAAAAATGTCGCACCTATCTTGATGAGTACCGTTGCAGAGGCGTAGCGAAGAAGGGGCGGGTGGGTACATATGTCCCAAGGCGCCGACCTTATGGGCGCATGAATGGGTTGAAAAAATATTAAAAGCTAATTTCCGCTGAAGTTTTGAATTATAAACATAAAAAATATCAGGGGGTGGGGGGTGCGCCAAATTGATAGTTTGTACCCAGGCGCCGGGGGGGGGGGGTAGCTACGCCTCTGGGGGGGGTGATGCGTTATACAGTCGGGGTTTTTAAAAGGGAAAGTCGACATTAATGTGTGAGGAGTGCGTGTCGAGGCTCATGAAGCAAACCTTGGTAACAAAGTGGCCCTTATAGGTGCGGTAGTACAGGAGGCCAAAAGGTGGGTCATAGAGGGCCCATTATTGGTGGGTCGTACAACAGGGCGCCATCAAAGGTAGGTCGTATAGGGTGCCGTTATTAGTCGGTGTTATCAAGGGCGTTTTGCTAGGTGGTTCGTATACCAATGCACTAGCATTGGTGCGTCGTATAGGGCCCTTTATTGTTGGGTCTTACACAGAGGCGTAGCGAGGGGGGCATGGGGGCATATGGTCGGCGCCAAAATGGGTTGGAAAAATAAATAAAAAGTTTGAGGGGGGTGTGTAAATCAAAAGTTCGAGGGGAGGTGAAAACAAAAGTTTGATGGGGGGGGGTGCAAATCGAAAATTTGAGGGGGGTGCAAATCGAAAGTTTGAAGGGGGTGCAAATCGAAAGTTTGTCCCCGGGCGCCGGGAAGGGTCGCTACGCCTCTGGTCGTACAGCAGGTAGACCATCATATTTGGGGTAGCATTGTACATGTAGTCACTCCTTCTCTAGGACTGCTCAATTTGAAACGTAGTTTTCCGTGGCGCATCTTTATGGTCACTCTTAACACTGGATAGCTCAGTCGGAATTTTTATACAAATATAAATTATAAATTGTAAAAACTGATGCCATTATACCCCTTTCACTGGGTTTAAAGAACGATTGCAAGAATCCTTTAATGATAGGAAAAGGAAGACTAGCGTTTAACCGATTTAGTTTTGATTACAATAGAACGATATAAAATACAGAATATTTGTGGGTCTGCCTCACTTTGAGGTGTAGGCCTACATTGTCAAGTTATGATTCTAATTTGGGTTGAATCATTAAAGGGTGTAAATATACACAAGTGCGAATATGGAGGTGCAGTTTTGTTTCTGTGTGAATATGGAGGTGCTGTTTTATTTCTGTGTGAATATGGAGGTGCTGTTTTGTTTCTGTGTGAATATGGAGGTGTTGTTTTGTTACTGTGTGAATATGGAGGTGCTGTTTTGTTACTGTGTGAATATGGAGATGCTGTTTTGTTACTGTGTGAATATGGAGGTTTTGTTTTGTTTCTGTGTGAATAAGGAGGTTTTGTTTTGTTACTGTGTGAATATGGAGGTGCTGTTTTGTTTCTGTGTGAATATGCAGGTGCTGTTTTGTTACTGTGTGAATATGGAGATGCTGTTTTGTTACTGTGTGAATATGCAGGTGCTGTTTTGTTACTGTGTGAATATGGAGGTGCTGTTTTTGTTTCTTTCAGTTCCCCATCCAGCCAGACTTTGACTTCAAGCACCACTGTGGACAAAATTGTTTGGGTCCCAATAAGGTGCAGGCACCCAGGTACATCTGAACATCTGTACACATCTTCGGTGTGAACATCTAGACATCTGAACATCTGGTCTATGTCAACATCTAGACATCTCAACATCTGGTCTATGTCAACATCCAGACATCTCAACATCCGGTTTATGTCAACATCCAGACACCTAAACATCTAGACACCTCAACATCTGATCTATGTCAACATCTAGACACCTAAACATCTGGTCTATGTCAACATCTAGACACCTAAACATCTGGTTTATGTCAACATCTAGACACCTCAACACGTGTTATATTTGAATAACTAAACAGCCTGATTATTTAAGCCTATACCATCGTTAAATTATGTATTTTTTAAACACAAAATGTTCTCATTCGTTCAACGCGCCATTAACAAAATATTTTTAAAACATCGATTGTTAGAAATCTAAAAAAAAATGTATATTTTCGTATCAAGTCTTACAATAATTTTTCTTGATAAATATTTATGGGTAAAATAAAAAAAAATCGAATTATTCAATTGTTAGTTTTTGTTTTTTTTACTTAAGTATGTTGATTCAATAGATAACACGGACTAATGCTATGCTGTTTTTTCACAGGTAACGTAGGGGTTAAACCATTGTTCTTTGAGTTCATTCATTAACCATCGTTTTATTTTTTATTTTATTTTTGGTTTTGGTTTTTTATATTGCTTGACTACTTTCTTCTTTTTCCTTTTGCATATACAGGCTCGTTGTTGTAATCAGCTTCTGCAGGCGAAGTAGTTTTAGCCTGCTTTTGTACAAGTCTAGCAATAAAGTTTGCCTTTCAAACCTGACGGTCTATGTGGCAAGTCTAGCAATACTAGCATTCAATTTAAAAACTTTATAGGGGTCTTACATGATTGGGGAGGTGGAAAGTCGGACTATGTCTGATGATGGGAGGGAGGGGGTAGGGAGCTAAAACCCTTTTTAAATAAGTGCGACAGCATTTGAGGCCGAGTCCAAAGCCACTGATGTCATGACATAATCGACTGTCTCCAGCGCAGCACTGTCCACTATGATACGATAACATCTAAGTTGTTCCTGTCAGATAACTATGGTCTGCGGTCAAAAACTCTATAGGCATAAACCATCGCCCCCGACAAAAATACAATGGACAATAAAACCGCGACATAAACCCCTTGGACAACCCGCTCCCCCGGCTGTGACATAACCCACTTTGTGGACAAAAACCCCCTCCCCCCAGTGAAGTTTATATAAGGAAATACTAATGATGACAAGAACCGGAGATCATAACTAAAACAATAACACAATTGGTGGGTTGTTATCACGGGGGGGGGGGGGGGTTAGGCAGTGAGGGGTTTATGTCCAAGGGGGTTTGTGTCGAGGAGGGTTTTGTCCAAGGGTGTTTGTGTCGCGGAGGGTTTTGTTCGAGGGGGGGGGGGGGGGTTATAGACCGGGAGCCGATAACGATAACGTTATGACAAGATAATATCAAAGTTGGTCGTGTCTGATCACGTTGTTTTACCCCGAGATGGTATCTTGTACTCGGATTGTCAGGATAAATTAGCAGCGACGTATTTGTGTTGTTTTAATCTATTGGTTAGTGACAAAATTATATTTATTCTAGGTTCAAAACCTAAAACACTATAAGCAAAAATAAAAGTTTAAATAAACAGGTTCCTTTACTCTGAACAAAACAATCTTATGTCAGTCTTTTTGGTAAACAAAAACAAATTTAAATTGATAAGCTGTAAGCACCATTCATTTTCAGTAAAAATATCTTACGAAATTCAATACTAGTAGGCTACTTGTTATGATAAAAATAATTAAACTATTTTAATTTTCAGTTTTTAAAAATTGCAAGCAAGCGTTTTGTATTATTGATTATGTAGAAATAAAGCGTTTTGAATTAGATGAAAGCACAATTCATAACGAAGTATTACTACAGCCATTCTGTATCAGTCCTCACACGCTGATGATGTACTTTGCAATACTACAGCAAACAAGGGGACGACACACGGGGGAAAAAATCTGGACTGGAAAAGAATGAATGAATAGTTTTTGTCCCAACTAATTTCATAAAACCAGTTTATACATATTTTAAAAATTAATAAATTTAGAACAATTTTAAATTTTAAGCTTAAAAATAGAATTTTAATATTTTAAAAATTAATGTAATAAGATTCGCAAATACAATGTACTTGAAAAAATAATAATTTTACTATATAAGACAAACTTTTGGTAGCTATTATTTCAAATCAGGACCACCGTTTGTCTTCCGATATATATTTTTTTGTGCTTCAATCTGACCTAGGTCTAGTCTAGGTGCATTTAAGTTACATTAAAATATAGCGACAAGAAAACCGATTCTTTTAAAAACTATTTATAAAGCATATTCTGCCAATATGATTTCTCCTTATGTCTTTTAATATATGAACTAAAAGTAGTATAAGAATTATATATATATATATATATATATATATATATATATATATATATATATATATATATATATATATATATATATATAATCTGTACAAAGCTGGCACCTACGTTAAAGTTCACAACAGCACCAAAATACTTCATAGCACAAACATAACGTGTCTGTCAGCTGGTAAAATATATCCACAATATATTCAGCTTGCGTTTGATACATCTAAGAGTGTGAAGTGCCCTTTCGAACCTGACGGTCGATAAGGTAGGTGAAGAAGAGTTCACCTGTTTTGGTGACCTCGAGATACTAAGTTTTAATGTGGTCAGCACTATGCCCAGCCGACTTAACTTTCCCTAACATGAGTCAGGTACCCATCACAGTTGCGCGGACTCAGGGACGTTCTACGTACTTGTACGTAGTTTGATCTTGAGATTTTTCGGGTTAGCAGTCGTATACTCTACCGTCCGACCATGTCGTCCAACTTGAATACATATACAGCATCACAGTTTCCTAATTTCTTCCAGGCAGAGCCCCCCCCCCCCCCCCCAACGAAATGGAATTAATATAGAAAATATATACTTTTAACAGTGTCCGCCTCCCCCTCCTACACGAAAATTTCAAGTGCGCCCACCCCCCCCCCCCCCTTAGAAATAAGTCTGGAAGTAACACTGAATTTCATGGGGTATCTATCATGTGTCTTGTAATATTATTATCGGTGGGCTTGGTCCGCCAAGAAAGAAATTTTGTTTTTGTTGATTTGTGAACATATTTAATTCATTGAAGTTAACAATATGGATTTTTTCTAGAAAGTGCTATACGGACCATTAACAAATCAAATGAATAGTTAGGGGGGGGGGGTCATAACCCCCCCACAGAACCCTCGGTATATATATAAAAAGTATGAGGGGGGGTGCAAATCGAAAGTTTGAGGGGGGGTGTAAATCGAAAGTTTGAGTGTGGGGTGCAAATCGAAAGTTTGAGGGGGGGGGGTCAAATCGAAAGTTTGAGGGGGGGGGGGGGGGTGCAAATCGAAAGTTTGAGGGGGGTGCAAATCGAAAGTTTGTCCGGGGTAAAAATTGGACCCCCCCCCCTTGAGACGATCCTGGCTACGCCACTGGCTATATGTGTGTATATTTATTCTCTATTACACCACCTAGCCCATAATATACCCAGTCTTCACCCTACAGATTTTTCATTTTAAATTCGTTCCTGCGAGGGCCGTCACGTGGTGTGTAGCGACGCTGCTGATTGGAGAGACTCTGTTTTTACAAATCCGGCATGTCAGGAAGTGACGTAATTCTTGTCTAAATTTAGATCCGCAGCCGCAGTAAACGATAATGTTGATGCAGCTGTTCATGACATTTAGTATGTTGGAAACAACCTGAAAAGAAATTGGAAATGGCTTAATTAGTTAAATCAAAACTGCTGATCTAAAAATCACACTCGATGTATGAATTTTTATCGTAAGAAATACTTCTCGGACTTTGGTCATAGGGATTTTTCGGTGCCCCACGTTGTGTTGCTGTTTCGTCGAATTGTTTTCTGTTAATTTGTACCATTTTTTTGTTAGGTTTTTTTTTAGCTATCTTCTATGTCGACCTTTAGTCCAATTCGGGCTTCAGTTCATGTCGGCCTTTAGTCAATGTTGCCTTTAGTCCATGTCGACCTTTAGTCCATCTTGGCCTTTAAGCAATGTCGGCATTTAGTCCATGTCGGACTTTAGTCAATGTCGGCCTTCAGTCCATGTTGGCCTTTAATCAATGTGGGACTATTGTCAATATCAGACTTTAGTCCATGTTAGAATCTCGAACATGACGAACTTTTACCGGATACCAGAAAATTGAAAACAATCTCAGAGAATCCCTGATGACACAACAAAGTCCTCCTAACACACTGAGCACCTGTGTTAAAAAATCTTAAAGCGCATATCGTATCCTGTCATGGGTCATGGACCGGACCGGATTTGATAATGCCAAACGCGATTTTAGATAGTGGGGACGGTTTTGGTCAATATGCTGGATGTCATGGCCGTGTCTAAGGTCATGGCCATGTCTAAGGTCATGGCCGTGTCTAAGGTCATGGCCGTGTGTAAGCTAATGTCATGGCCGTGTGTCACACATACTCACAGTGATGAAAGCGTAGGCGCTGGACTGTGACCCCGGGCCGCAGGTTGAACTCCCGTCATGCCTGCGGTGACCCCCGGGGTGAGCCAGGTTATACACGGCCACCATGCACCTGGGGAAGTTGCAGGTCATGTGCAGGAACACGACCAGCACGATGAGCAGTGACAGCTTCCGGTTGGGCTGGGGCAGGTCGGGAAGGTCAACACGCAGCTGGGAGGATTTCTGGACCTGAGTTGATGCATGACACACTCGCGTTACTGGCGGTTGGTTTACATAATATTTTGGAGTTCAGCATTAGTAGGCCTTAAGTGAAAGTTGAACATCTCTGTGCAAAGTTAAATATCAAGAGAGCCTATGCGAAAGTTAAACTTCTTTGCAAAAGTTAGACCTTGATAGACCATAAAATTAATCTCCTCTTTGCTAAAGTTAGACCTTGATAAACCCTAAAGTTAAACGTCTCTATTTAACCCTATGTGATGATGCCTCTATGAAATAGCAAAAATATAGAAATCAGAAGAGCGAAGTCTACTTGCCTCTATGGCATCGTGAAAAAAATGTTTAGTAATAAGAAATTTAAAAAAAAAAAACTCCTTCTACTAAGTAGGCCCATAGCCTATGGAAAAAAAAGACAAACTCTAGTACTTGCCTCTATACCATAGTGAAAAAAAATATTTTGAGAAGAAATGAGAAGACAACTTGCCTCTATGTAGAGCATGGTGTTTATAACGACCATGACGCACCAAGGTATGATGTACCAGATCAGTGGAATCACGAACTGATTGAAGCTGGAATAAGATCAAGTAATTTACTTCATAGTAGTAAAAGTCAAACATACATGTCGGGTCTATATACTTTTTTTTAGATCAAATGAAAACTTAAAAATACATGGCTACTCTATGTTTTCCAAAATACTGCGCATAATACCTGACCCAAGCTACTTACCCCACACTATCTGACTAACACTACCTCTCTAACACTACCTGTCTAACACTACCTACCCAACACTACCTACCTAACACTACCTACCCAACACTACCTACCTAACACTACCTACCCAACACTACCTACCTAACACTACCTACCCAACACTACCTGTCTAACACTACCTACCCTACACTGCACCACACTACCTACCCCCACTACCTACCCCACACTATCTACCCCACACTACCTACCCCACACTACCTGCCCCACACTACCTACCCTACACTACCCCACACTGCCCCACACTACCTACCCTACACTACCTACCCTATACTACCTACCCTACACTACCCTACACTGCCCCACACTACCTACCCCACACTACCTACCCCACACTACCCTACACTGCCCCACACTACCTACCCCACACTACCTGCCCCACACTACCTACCCTACACTACCCCACACTGCCCCACACTACCTACCCTACACTACCTACCCTACACTACCTACCCTATACTACCTACCCTACACTACCCTACACTGCCCCACACTACCTACCCCACACTACCTACCCTACACTACCCTACACTGCCCCACACTACCTACCCCACACTACCTACCCTACACTACCCTACACTGCCCCACACTACCTACCCCACACTACCTACCCCACACTATCTACCCCACACTATCTACCCCACACTACCTACCCCACACTACCTACCCCACACTACCTACCCTACACTACCCTACACTGCCCCACATTACCTACCCCACAACCTACCCCACACTACCTACCCCACACTACCTACCCCACACTATCTACCCCACACTACCTACCCCACACTACCTACCCCACACTACCTACCCTACACTACCCTACACTGCCCCACATTACCTACCCCACAACCTACCCCACACAACCTGTCCCACACAACTTGTCCACACAACCTACCCCACACTACCTACCCCACACTACCTACCCCATACAACCTACCCCACACAACCTACCCCACACAACTTGTCCACACTACCTACCCCATACAACCTACCCCACACAACCTGCCCCACACAACCTGCCCCACACAACCTACCCCACACAACCTACCCCACACTACCTACCCCACACAACCTACCCCACACGACCTACCCCACACTACCTACCCCATACAACCTACCCCACACTACCTACCCCACACTACCTACCCCACACAACCTACCCCACACTACCTACCCCACACAACCTACCCCACACTACCTACCCCATACAACCTACCCCACACTACCTACCCCACACTACCTACCCCACACGACCTACCCCACACTACCTACCCCACACGACCTACCCCACACTACCTACCCCACACAACCTGCCCCACACTACCTACCCCACACTACCTACCCCACACGACCTACCCCACACTACCTACCCCACACGACCTACCCCACACGACCTACCCCACACGACCTACCCCACACGACCTACCCCACACTACCTACCCCACACTACCTACCCCACACGACCTACCCCACACTACCTACCCCACACGACCTACCCCACACTACCTACCCCACACAACCTGCCCCACACTACCTACCCCACACTACCTACCCCACACGACCTACCCCACACTACCTACCCCACACGACCTACCCCACACTACCTACCCCATACAACCTACCCCACACTACCTGCCCCACACGACCTACCCCACACTACCTACCCCACACTACCTACCCCACACTACCTACCCCACACGACCTACCCCACACTACCTACCCCATACAACCTACCCCACACTACCTGCCCCACACGACCTACCCCACACTACCTACCCCACACGACCTACCCCACACTACCTACCCCACACTACCTACCCCACACTACCTACCCCATACAACCTACCCCACACTACCTACCCCATACAACCTACCCCACACAACCTACCCCACACAATTTGTCCACACTACCTACCCCATACAACCTACCCCACACTACCTACCCCACACAACCTGCCCCACACTACCTACCCCACACTACCTACCCCACACGACCTACCCCACACTACCTACCCCACACGACCTACCCCACACTACCTACCCCACACAACCTGCCCCACACGACCTACCCCACACTACCTACCCCACACTACCTACCCCACACAACCTGCCCCACACTACCTACCCCACACTACCTACCCCACACGACCTACCCCACACTACCTACCCCACACGACCTACCCCACACTACCTACCCCACACAACCTGCCCCACACGACCTACCCCACACTACCTACCCCACACGACCTACCCCACACTACCTACCCCACACTACCTACCCCACACTACCTACCCCACACAACCTACCCCACAATACCTACCCCACACTACCTGACCCACACAACATGTCCCACACTACCTGCACTCATACATGCTGCTCCTGCCAAACTCTGTCACCTCCACTACGGCGACCGTCATGTTCAGGTAAGTCACGTGATTCACCTCCTTGGAGAAGATGAGCGGACAGACCAACCCCGCCACCCCGTGGGTACAGGCCGCTGTCAGCAGGTACACGGACACAGGGTTCCAGCGGGACTTCATGCAGAACAGTGGGTACCTGCGGGTGAGGACAGAACAGTGGGTACCTGCGGGTGAGGACAGAACAGTGGGTACCTGCAGGTGAGGACAGAACAGTGGGTACCTGCGGGTGAGGACAGAACAGTGGGTACCTGCAGGTGAGGACAGAACAGTGGGTACCTGCAGGTGAGAACAGAACAGTGGGTAACTGCAGGTAAAGACAGAACAGTGGGTACCTGCAGGTGAGGAAACAGAACAGTGGACACCTGCAGGTGAGGACAGAACAGTGGGTACCTGCAGGTGAGGAAACAGAACAGTGGGTACCTGCAGATGAGGACACAGAACAGTGGGTACCTGCAGGTGAGGACAGAACAATGGGTACCTGCAGGTGAGGACAGAACAGTGGGTACCTGCAGGTGAGGAAACAGAACAGTGGACACCTGCAGGTGAGGACAGAACAGTGGGTACCTGCAGGTGAGGAAACAGAACAGTGGGTACCTGCAGGTGAGGACACAGAAAAGTGGGTACCTGCAGGTGAGGACAGAACAATGGATACCTGCGGGTGAGGACAGAACAGTGGGTACCTGCAGGTGAGGACAGAACAGTGGGTACCTGCAGGTGAGGACAGAACAGTGGGTACCTGCAGGTGAGGACAGAACAGTGGACACCTGCAGGTGAGGACAGAACAGTGGGTACCTGCAGGTGAGGACAGAACAGTGGGTACCTGCAGGTGAGGACAGAACAGTGGGTACCTGCAGGTGAGGACAGAACAGTGGGTACCTGCAGGTGAGGACATAACAGTGGGTACCTGCAGGTCAGGACAGAACAGTGGGTACCTGCAGGTGAGGACAGAACAGTGGGTACCTGCAGGTGAGGACAGAACAGTGGGTATCTGCAGGTGGGACAGAACAGTGGGTACCTGCGGGTGGGGACAGAACAGTGGGTACCTGCGGGTGGGGACAGAACAGTGGGTACCTGCAGGTGAGGACAGAACAGTGGGTACCTGCAGGTGAGGACAGAACAGTGGGTACCTGCAGGTGAGGACAGAACAGTGGGTACCTGCAGGTGAGGACAGAACAGTGGGTACCTGCAGGTGAGGACAGAACAGTGGGTACCTGCAGGTGAGGACAGAACAGTGGGCACCTGCAGGTGAGGACAGAACAGTGGGTACCTGCAGGTGGGGACAGAACAGTGGGTACCTGCGGGTGGGGACAGAACAGTGGGTACCTGCAAGTGGTGGCACACGTGAGTAGGTAACACCCAATTTAAGGCGTGCTTAAACTTCTCCTAACTACACGCTTGAGTAGGTAACACCCAATTTAAGGCGTGTTTAAACTATACCTCACTACACACGTACCTTGGAGACACCCAATTCAAGTTTAAGGTATACTTAAACTTCCCTCACTTAAACTACCCCTGACTACATGCTTGAGTAGGTAACACAATTTAAGGCGTTTTTTTTTTGTTGTTTTTTAAACCTCACTACACACGTGAGTACTAACCAACCACTTTAAACTACACACAACATAATATTGTAATGTTTTCGGGCAAAGCGTATTAGCACCGTGTCACTCCTATAGCAGAAAGTCAAGAGGTTTTTTTTTTTACAAATGTGGAGCCGCCCATTAATAAGTAAGTAAAGTACCACTTCGAACCTGACGGCCCATTTACCAGGGGAACTAAAGTGTATCTGCAAACGAGAACGCTCTACATTTCGACCACGCTGTCACACACCTATAAATGAAGCTTTGCTTTTTTGCCGTTTTTTACTTTCTCGTATATACGTAGTATAGAGAAAGTATTGTAATCGTGCAAAAAAAAAAATCGAGATTTTTACAAATCTCGACGTTTTACACCTCACTGATACGGAAAAACATAATTTTGCAATCTTGTCCGTATGTCTGTGTGTGTGTGTGTCTGTGTGTCTGTGTGTCTGTGTGTGTGTCCGTGTGTAAACACGATAACTTGAGTACCGTTACAGCTAGGTTGATGAAATTTCATATATAAGTATTATATCAAAATCGTAGATCCGTATCAACTTTTGAGCGATTTCCGACAACCGGAAGTGGTACTTTTTCTACTTTGAATTTTTCAAAAGCCTATAACTTGAGTACTATTTCAGATAGATAAATGAAATTTCACATGTAAGTAAAAGATCTAATTCTCTACCTTCTGTTAAATTTTGAGTAATTTCCGTTGACCGGAAGTAGTAATTTACGCTACTTCCGATTTCTCAAAAAACTAATGTAAATTTTAAAAGTACTAATAATATTGCGCACTATTATGCGCTTTTTTATTTCGCGTTCACTTGGTGTGCAATTAATTTGTCTACGAGATTTTATTCTATTTTTAAAACTTTAAGTATTTAAAATGGATTAAAAATCATGTCTATAGCCCGAGTTCCCATCCCCTGTTATTTTATATAAAAATATTCGAGAAAGTTTAGGGGAGATCACTCCCGGTTTATTTTTTTAAGGTTTTTTTTTTTTGCGGAAGAATCGAAGCCTCCTAAAACTACTTAGCCTGTCCATTCACGATTTTATATCGTTTATTTTACGCAAATGGAGTTGAAGATTAGCCAGATTTGTTATAAACTTTTTTTAGCGTACCATTTATAAGAAAAAATATTTAAAATACTAAATAATTTTAATTATTCAGTTTAAATGTGCTTGTTTAACTTCAAAAGTATGACGTCATATTTTCGTTATTCTCTCCTCCCTCCCTCCCTTCACCAAGGCATATCTTCGCGGTGGGCTCCGTCACCCAGAAGAAAGTCTACCGCCCCCCCCCCCCCCCCCCACGAATGAAATTGAATTTATATAGAAAATATATACTTTTACCAGTGCCCCCCACGCCAAATATCAAGTGCCCCCCCCCCCCCATAGAAAAAAGTCTGAAAGAAACACTGCTTCTCCCCTTCGTCACTAAAGACCGACCAACCTCTACCTACCATCTCTTCCCCCACTTTAACATGAGTCGTCGTCGTCGTCCCCCCACCCCCCGTAAGTTTCAAGTACCCCCTCCCCACCGGAGAGAACAAAAATGTCTGAAAGAAACCCTATCCCAGCAACAACACAGCGAACCAACATGCCGCGTTTATGGACCAGCGACTGAGTGCATAAGTTAGTGCACGATTAATTGTGGGTCTCTTATCGTTGGTTGTCATACAGCCATTGATTGATTGAGTTTTCCTTGCAGTTCAAATGTTTGATTTCCTTTGCCCGTTTTCCTGAACGTTCTTTTCTTTATCACCTGTGTAATGAGCTCATATTTTCCGGCTGTTACCTTATATACAGGTAACTTACCTTTAATTACCTTATAGCCGGGTACCTTGTGTTACATTATATACAGGTAGTTTGTGCCGGCAGTTACCTTATATAAAGGTACCTTGTGCCGGCAGTTACCTTATATAAAGGTACATTGTGCCGGCAGTGACATCATATACATTTACCTCGTACCGGCAGTTACCTTGTAGCCAGGTACCTTGTGCCGGCAGTTACCTTATATAAAGGTACATTGTGCCGGCTGTTACCTTATAGCCAGGTGCATTGTGCCGGCTGTTACCTTATAGCCAGGTACCTTATGCCGGCAGTTACCTTGTAGCCAGGTACCTTATGCCGGCTGTTACCTTATAGCCAGGCACCTCGTGCCGGCAGTTACCTTATAGCCAGGTACCTCGTGTCGGCAGTTACCTTATAGCCAGAAACCTCGTGTCGGACGTTACCTTATAGCCAGAAACCTCGTGCCGGCATTTACCTTATAGCCATGTACCTTATGTCGGCAGTTACCTTATAGCCAGGTACCTCGTGTCGGCAGTTACCTTATAGCCAGGTACCACGTGTCGGACGTTACCTTATAGCCAGGTACCTATCCACAGAAAGCAGCAGTGTGATATAACTGGAGATGCCGAGAAAGACGAAAAACAATGGCTCCACATACACTTGCACATAGGGATCTACGTAGAACGCTGTTTGTTGGAGTTGTAGATCAGTGAGGAAAATTGCGTACGATCTGAGTAGAAATAAAGCCATGCGCAGAGCGTGTCAACAGTTTACAACGATATAGAAAAATAAATCGAAATAAGAATCGTGCACATGTTAGATCTACATTCTATGCTAGCCTGAAGATCTCGGTTCGGACTCGTGACTACGGCGCAGGACGTCCTTGAGTCAACCCAGCTTTGATGGGTACCGGACTAAATATAGGGAAACAAAGACCACGGTATCTCTCGTATGCCGAGGTTATTGAAGTAGATGAACTCTACTTTATTTGCCCCACTTGTCTTGGGCATGACCAGGAAAAGATGATGATACTACATAAAGGTAGGGTGTCGATTATCATTTTGTTATATTATGTTGTATGGTGTGGTGGTATGGAGAATGTTATACTGCATTTGATTTTATTCTTTCTAAGTTTCTGCCATTTAGAAACGGTTAATTGAAACAAATTAATTTTTTAATGCAATTTAAACTAAAGCTTTGATAATAATAAAGGCACAGCAAGCACTTTTCTCTACATTGATGGCATTTAAGGATTCACAATTTTTTAAACTTACTAATATTGTCTTGGTTTATTTATGAAGGGAAGTGGGGGTTTCAGAACTCTTATATTATTATGGGGGTTCACGGCAGGCTATATAAAGTTATGTAGGGGTGTTTTATAATATTGGGTTACTCAAAGGAAATGTTATATACCTTTATATTGGGTACTGATGCTAAATAATATGAGTATGGTGT
Source organism: Physella acuta (assembly GCF_028476545.2). Classification (NCBI taxonomy): domain Eukaryota; kingdom Metazoa; phylum Mollusca; class Gastropoda; family Physidae; genus Physella; species Physella acuta. The sequence continues at coordinate 226,908 of NW_026732142.1, read as the reverse complement.
TAGGTAATACTATGTATCGTTATATAGAGTTGGTGTGTTATATACAATCGGACGGATCTAATGAAGTGCTATATATTGTTGTATAGAGTAGGGTGTGTGAGTAATCTACGGAAGGGCTGTATACGGTGTAGGGGGGTGTTACATAATATGTGGACAAAGTATGTTAAGTTTACCTGTACCGGCCGACAGCAAAAGCCAGCACGCAAATATCCGCGAGCGCCAAGAGCCGCAGGTAGTGCACAGCATTCGATGACGTCATGGCGCGCTGTTGCGACAGCACGAGGAGCACCAAGACGTTGCCCAGGATACCGACGACACAGAGCAGGTTCAGGACGTAGCCGTACCCAATTTTGTGCGCCTGGGCGAAAAAGGCGTCTTCCATGGCGCCGACAAACGACTAGCTGATGATTTGTAGCAATCCGCTTGGAACTCCTTTTTATGAAATTATCCGACCCATATCTATCACAAAACTCGATCTAGTTTTGTAATGTAATTTTAAATTCGTTCATTTAAAACAATATTTTAACATTACTTAATCTCATTAGTTGCAAGAGTTAATGTCCATTCAGTAATCGTCTTCAGTGTAGCAATAATTGATTTATTAAATAATATAAAGCGTATTATGAATCACTAATATAGAAATACTGGTTAAGTACACATTGTTTGTTCAAAACGTTGTAACAAAATATTCGATATTTTTAATAGATAAAAGTAACCGTTTACTTTATCCATATTCATTAACACAAATAACGGTTAACTTGTATCCTTATTTACTAACACTAACCCCATACTTACAGTACTACAGATCTACAAATAGGACTTAAACATTAAAAATGTGTACAATAGAAACTTTATAACATTGAAATTGTGTATAACGTTAACCCGAACAAACTTCTTGAAACCTCCATCCACGTCTGTCATCACCAGCAGCAGACGATAAACGTGACGAGCTAAGGCCTCCGTTATCACCATTCAGAAATCAGGAACCTTATCTGCAACGCTACGATTTATTCCAGTGATTAGACCCGCCCCGCCACCCTCGTCACCCCGCCCGCCGTATTAACCAAACAGCTTCCGAAGCAGATTTGAATAATTAATTAATTTGTTTGGTGATTGTTTCTGTTTTAATTTTTTTTTTTCGTTAACTAGATGATCGCTGTTCTAATTGGTTCGTTGACTCTATTTTTCTTCTTGTCTTGACTCTCCTACTTTTTATTTTAAGTATCTCGGTTACAACAGAACAATGTTGACATCTTTCCATTTCGTCCCCTTTTCCACTGTTTCCTGTTGATATTTTTAAACTACCGAAGTGCGTCACCAGCCACAATGTTTGAACTTTCCCCTATGCATATAAATTAGAGGCAATAAAGTGAAGAGTAACCTGAGCTCAGTGTGTTAAGGGACCAGAACTCTACAGATATGAAATGACCAGTAGTCAAACACACATTCTCAAAATCTCTGCTTTTGCAAATTTGAAGTAGGCCTGTGTGTTGTACCAGTGTTTGAAGTCAAAATAATGGATTTTTTTTAAAAAAAAGGGTCTTAGATTACTGTTAGTTAACTAAAAACAAATAAGACTTGCAAATATACCTCTAACCTTTACCGGGCTTTACCCAAACCCTAACCCAAGTAATACAATAGCTCTAACCCTAATCTCTATCCATTAACTTAACATTAAAACATGAGATTACAACACTTCTAGTAACGTCGCATATTTTCTTCAGCCTGAGCTAGGCCTTACAAATATTTTTAAAATGACCTCAGATCATTTGCGCTTTACACCAAGAACTGTACTTGTAAAAAATAATTCGTCATGAGAAAGAATCGACCGGATCCATATTTGAGATAATATGTGAAATGTTCTATGCCATTAAATTTTTATGACTACAAAAAAAAAAAAAAAAAAAAAAAAAAAAAAAAAAAGTCGCATATTTTCTGAACGGTCTGTTTTTGGACATCGGTAAAAACAAAACTTCAATAAGACGTTTAATTAGTTTAATTACTTAGCCGGCTATTTATTTCAAGTGGGGGGTGTAGGTAAGAGATGATGGGCCAATAAGGCGGGCGCTCAAGCCTACTGTTGCTCCGCCTCTGACTGGTGTACAACCTCTCAGAACCACACCCAGGGGCCACACAAATTTACCCCAGGGCTCACACGTTAATTATTCTCGACATAAAACACACAGAGACCCACTTACACAACTCTCGCTGTCTCTTCCAATTTACTGCTGGTGGTCGCCCTTGATTACGTATTGATGCCGTTATATTATTCCTCGTGCATTTTCAAGTTATTTATAAATCTTTTACGTGAAATATTGACGTCACCTATAATTTATTCTTCTAATCAGACACGCTAAAATAATCCACGTGCTCACAGTGTGGCTCGTTAAGATTAAATATTGTTGATCACAATTATAATTTTACTAGGCATGCTGCCCAGCTTCGCTTAGGCTTTCGAAAACATTGAGAATTTGCATGCTTAATTAATTCGCCCGAGGGTCGGTCTACGACCTCAAGAGTTATGAAGAGGTTTAATCCGTGGACATTTTTTTTCGATTTATAGCTCATATAAGGTACCGGTCAGTCGAGGTCAGTTTTGACCCCCTCATCGTAGACTTTTCGGCCAACCGGCCCCCGTGTTCTGTCGCCCCAAGGCAAGATCCTGCCAAATTTGAAGCGCCTGCGGCGCCGGGAAGTGCCCTATCGGACACCCGACAATCTAGATCTAGATCTAGATTCCTAAAAGAATTTTTTTTTTAAGTTTAGCCCGAGCATAATAAAAATAAATACATTAACCAAGTTGACTTGGTGTGTCTCGAACCCGCACCACCTGCGTGGTTTAATGTACACTAACATCTTCGCTATTTAGGCAGATGACGTCAATAGTTAATGTATAAGCAATAGTGACGTCACAGTTTTATGCGTTCTTTTTCACATATATTAATGCTTTTCCGGTTGCATAAATAATACTGTTTCTCTACATTCGAATACGCCTTAAATTTTTATTTTTCTTCTTTAAATAAAATTGTGGTTATACATTTAAAACATCTAACATATTATTTTCAACAAAAGTCCGTAAAAAATTCTCGATATATCGCTGCCGATTCTGACGTGATGTCCGGCGAAAATTTTTTGCGGACAGAGAAAGAGAGAGAGAGAGAGAGAGATGTGCGCACATTGGGCTTTTATAAATTAGGATTATAAATCAGCGAAAAGACCGAAAACAAAAAGAATTAAAGGCGCTAACAAAGGTTGCTAGCAGAGTTTCTTCCAGGCATCTCTTCGGGGGGGCGAAGCCCCCCCGAAAAATTTTTACCGCCCCCCCGAACGAAATAAAATTTATATAATTTATATAGAAAATATATACTTTTAACAGTGTCCGCCCCCCCCGAAGAAAGTTTACCGCCCCCCCGAAGATTTCAAGTGCCCCCCCGGAGAAAAAAGTCTGGAAGAAACACTGGTTGCTAGGGCATAAATAAGATAATGTTTTGAAGGGCTTTTAAATTTATAGGCAGATGTATTTTTGTTACACGGTAGAAGAATGTAAAGATGACGTTTGCACTCAGATAATACCTTCGTAAAATACCAATTTAATTTATATAAACTTGGATCATTGTTTGAACTTAAAACCTATATTATAGGTATATTCTAATAATTATATTTGATTGTGAAAAAGATAGAAATTGGTTGTACAGTTAATGCAAAAAAAAACTATTCTATATTAAACTTTCAAACGGAAATTATTTTATATAGGCCTAATGGTATTTAAAAGATTTAAATTGAATTTTGTTTTCCAAATTGTATTAATGAGTTATTATTTCCCCTATTGTTGTTCGCTCCCCTTAATTTTTTTTTTTATTAATACATATTATTAAGTGAAATTGTAATTTATTTTACAAGTTACAAAATTGGTTGTATTCTTTGGCGTGTTGTGTTGTGTAGTGTTTAGTATGTTTTGTGTGATTTATTATGTGTTTTGTTCTCTGCTGTTTTCTATTCACCAAAAAGAACTTTAAAATGTGAGCCTAGTAGCCAAGCACGGCTATGCAGCGAGTGCAGGCCTATATACAGAAGCGTAGCGAGGGGGGTGGCGGGGGGTGTGGACCGCACCGGGTGACACCATTTAAGGGGGTGACATCAAGGCAAAAAATAGCAAAATATATAGAGAAAAACTTGAGGGGGGTGGTGCAAATCGAAAGTTTGAGGGGGGGGGGGGGGGGTGCAAATCGAAAATTTGAAAGTCTGTCCCCGGGAAGGGTCACTACGCCTCTTGGGGGAGGGGTGACATCATTAAGTGCCGCACCGGGTGACACCCGACCTCGCTACGCCATATATATATATATATATATATATATATATATATATATATATATATATATATATATATATATATATATATATATATATATATATATATATATATATATATATATATATATATACATTATATATATATCGTCCTTTCTTGCCCCCCCCTAAACCTAGCTAAAAAATTAGAGTGGGGGGGGGGGGGAGTGCTGTTCTATGAATGTTGGGGGATTGTGAGGGCTTAACTGAAATAATGCTTTGTGGGCGATAATGAAAAAGACTGTTCATATTTGGAGTTTTTAAGTAAACAGAGTTGCATAGTAGTATATTTTAAAAAGAAGCGGTGAAAATGCATTTAGTATTTTACAACAATTAACCCCTTTTATGAGACTACGCATGAGACCCGGACATAAGAAAGTACCGATAGGCCCTATTGTTTACTTGATCCTAGTCTCAACTAGGCCTTGAATTTTTACAGCACATTGCGTACACTAGTTGCCATCGAGAAACCGCGCAGTAAGAATGAGTGGAAAATTTTAACACTGATGAGATAACCTACTTATGATCTAATTACGAATTTACCACACAAAATATGTGTAATCGATTAACAACCACAATATAGGTTTAGTCTTATAAATGATACAGAGTTTCTTCCAGGCATCTCTTCGGGGGGGGGGGGGGGCTAAGCCCCCCCGAAAATTTTTTACCGCCCCCCCCCCCCCCCGAACGAAATGAAATTTATATAATTTATATAGAAAATGTATACTTTTAACAGTGCCTACCCCCCCCCCCCCGAAGAAAGTCTACCGCCCCCCCCCCCCGGAGAAAAAAGTCTGGAAGAAACACTGCATAGAATTGAGATTTAGATTTAGATCAATTCTAAGCTTGTCAGTTTATTTGAGGTGAATTTTTTTTAGTGAAAAGCAACAAGATAAATTCAGATTAATAACATTGAGACAGATATGGCCCAGATCTTGGCCTCTACATAATGCTTATTTAATTTCGTCATATGATTTTGTTTAAGAAAAAAAAAGCGCATGGAAGTTTAAAAAAATGTTTATTTAATACAGTTTGAGTTTGGCATTAAAATTAATTTTCTTAAATGTAAAGGTGTTAGATAACTGCAAGGTTCTCTATTTGTTTCATTGTACCAGAGGCGTAGCGAGGGGGGGGGGGGCGGGAAGGGGGGACATATGTCCCCGGGCGTCGACCTTAGGGGGGCGCCCAAATGGGTTGGAAAAACAAATTGAAAGCTTGAGGGAGGGTGCAAATCGAAATTTTGAGGGGGTGCAAATCGAAAGTTTGAGGGGGTGCAAATCGAAAGTTTGAGGGGGGTGCAAATCGAAAGTTTGTCCCCGGGCACCGGGAAGAGTCGCTACGCCTCTGCATTGTACCAATAAATTTCAATCAATGATGATCACCTTAAATTATAAATGAGTGATCACTTAATTAACCGCTTTGTAAAACAATTTTTAAGTTGAAGTAAAACTTGTTTTTTTTTTATTTTCATAAATACTGCATTTTAAGACTCAAACTAGATTCTAAAATTATATTTTGGTAATTCATATTTTTATAGCAAGTTAATTTAATTTAAACTCAGGATTTTTAAGCCCTCGCAAAAACTAAAATCTCCAATGAAACTAATTTTTAATATAAATAGTTATTTAGGTCTGAACTAATAATAATATGAATATTTTCATTTTGTGTGAAAACGAAAGTAGAAATTCGTCAGCTGGTATATCCCAGCATTCTGTAAAGGATCTGACGTCACGCAGCAAAACATTTGGGACTCGTCAGTAGGTTTGCCTTCAATACGATTGAGCACTCATCAAAGTTTATTCATGGCCGGTTGGTTTGTAATTGAGCATAATTACAAACCATAGCTTTCTAAGCAATACTGGCATCGTCGTCCGATTCAGAAGACGGTGGTGTCTCGCCCCCACCGCTTAAAAAACTGCGATTTTCACTCACGAATATGCAGGCCAATGGTTGTTCTCAACATAACGGGACGACTGAGCCTTTTGACTCGCACTCATTAAGAAATCCCCCGTCTACATCAAACGGAGAAATTACCACTAACGGTACAATGGTTGGCCAAAATAATAGAAACTTGTCAAGAACTGACCAAGATATTGTTAGACTCATTGGGCAACATTTGAGAGGATTGGGATTCAAGTGAGCTTTTAATTAAATTGACTTCTTTGTTCTTTTCCTCAGTTGCTTGTAATTTAATTAATTAATTAGACTAACTCCATTATTATTCATTATGCAAATTAGGCCTAATCATTTTAAATGGTCTACCTTTTTACCCTTTAGAAGCTTTTAGACTTATACTATTTTATACTGACTGCTCATAAAAAGCTGTAGGCCTACCTATAAAATTAATTACAATTATTATTATTATGCCTCCTAAATGTAGTATGAAGTAGGGTAATCTATCGTTTTGGGTACGTAAAATCGCCCGCGGCTATTAATGTACGAAAACGTTATCTCATTGTCAAGGCTGTAATAGAAGTATATTGTGATATGTTTGTGTCAAATATTATAGATAAATGAATAATAAACCTAAATCAATGGCTAAATATATCAACATAGGCCCGAAATTAACTTTAAACAACAGTGTCTGCAAGCAAGATTTGCTATATAAACAGCAGCCATTTGTAAAATAGAGTGACTTCCGCCTGAATCTTGCGCTATAAGTCTATAAAAATAAAACTTTAACAAGATGGCTACTATAGTAAATGAGCATGGTTGCATGTGTTGGAAACATCGCTGGTGTTCATTTATTACTAAAAAGTTTTAATTCAATTGTTTAGAAACAGGTACATAAATGAAACAAGGAAACATTTTTGTATTTTTCAAAACATAAATCTTCCTCAAAATGTGAAATAATTATTAAAATGTAAGGAGTCACCTGTTTTTCACATTACTAGTCGCGGGCGATTTTACGTACCTAAAACGATAGATTACCTGAAGTAGTATGTATGTAGTATGTAGGCCTAAGTCTCATCTTTTATTATTTTTAGTTGGGCCTAAAAATTTAATCAGGCCTAGGTCTATTGAATATTGATTGATTAGGCCTATACTATAGTGCCTAATTGTTCTTCTTACCTAAATTAAAAATGCTTCTCCTAGTCTATTTTATTAAAATTGTAGGTAATCACTGATTGTAGAAAACATATAACATTAGCCTCTCTGCAAAATTTAAAATAATTAGGCTGCACACTAGGCTAATTTCTAGATTCTTATCTTTTTTAGTCTTAGACTGATTTGATCTTAGTGAGTGTAACTTCAGACAAGTATTTCAGAACATCCATAACTTTGTTTTCAAAGCAGTAACAGACAAGGAGACATTAGTAATAAAATTAATTTTTCAGTGAACTAGGGCTAAGGTATTTTTACTCACTGTATTCATATCCCTGATTACAAGACATTTGTATTCATTAATTAGCCTACCCATTTATTTGTATAATAAGTATTGCCTATAATGTGTAGAATAATATGGTAAAAACCCTTGGAGTTAGGGTCAGATTTTTAGGGGTTTTGCCAAGTCATAAGTAGACCACTATATTATTATCAGGTATGTAAGTTATTTATCCTTCTAGTTTTAGGGTTTAAAAAAAAGTAAAGTTCCTAGAAATCCAATGAACAGATGAGGTATTGTTCAGGTTTTTTTTTTTACCTCGGCATATGAAGAGATGGTGTGGTCAGCACTTTATCAGTATTAAGGTACTTGTTAAATTTTGTTTTCCTGAAATATTTTATATGAGCCGACCCGCGCGTATCATACGTCGCTATTTAGTTGTTTTTTTTTCTACTTTCAGTAATTCATAATTTGTGAATTCGAAAGTACCAATGCTGCAACTGAAAATATTTGCTTTAAAACACTATCAGTAGGTCGTTAAGGACGATACCCCCCTCCTTTCCCCCAACCCCTACCCTACACCCCCCCCCCCCCCGTGAAAGCAGCCTCCTCTTAGTTACCTCCCCTAAGTTTAAAATCGTTTCAAACTAAATTATCTGCCCCTAATAGCCGTCACTAAACCCAGCTCTATGATTGTAAACATTTAGCATGAACCACAGCTCACCAGGCCATGTGGGGGTGGGGATGGTAGGGAAACGCCTAGAGAGGAAGAGAGGGGCCTGCTAAGCGCTTACAGCTTGGTGTTTTCTAGGGTATCTAAGAAGAGAATTATATATATAGATTCTCAATGTTTGGTGCTTACCATGATTCTCAACATCTCAGTTAATGAATTACTTTTTTTTAATGATCCTGTGTTGTCATGATGACGTTATATAATTACCACCTAAAATATAGTTACCATCAAAAGTCTAAAGGAATTAAAAACTGTTTAGCACCTTAAAAGATAATAATTTCATCCACTATGTTTTAAGTTTTAGTGCTTTAATCAATAGCAATAATTTTATTGCTTTGAATGAACACTACAGATTTTTATGAAATGCCTCAGATAATTATTGTTGACATGGATGCAAAAAAAAAAATTCTATTTTACCTTCACGGCAGGCGTGAAGAATATTATCAACTTTTTTTTTTATTTCAGAAGTTTGATATTCTAAGAATCAATGTTATAAAAGTTGCAATACAGAACTTGAAAATATATTTTTGCAGTTATAGTTACATTTCTATTTATTGTTATCAAGACAAAATTTTAACCTGAAGCTTCACTTTAGTAAAACTAACTTTTTAAATTTTGTTTAGTTATAAAAAAAAAATACAAAAATCAAATTTTTCTGTAAAACCCATAAAATCAAGGATTTATCAAGCACCTTCATTTTAATAACACTGCACACGATTTTTTAAATATTTAATGGAACTTTCACAACTTTTCAATTGAAAACACTGAAACACTTAGACTAACAATAGTGACTAGGTTTCAGATTAATTTGAAAGATTATTTTTATATATCAAGTATCGTGATTATGCCTGCTTAAAATTTTACTAAATTTCTTAATTGATGTACTTTATTTTTTCTTCTCCATAGTTGTTTTTGGTTAGTATTGGATTTAAAACTAGCATTGAAAAAGTATTTTTAAAATATTTTTTTTAAATTTTTTACACAATTCAAATTTTGTTTAGCCATCTATTTAACCTGAATGGGACTTTTTTATATGTAAAAACAGATAGTATATTAACCTGTTCTTTTATCAAATTCTTAACAGCCAAACTGCTGAACAGTTAATAGCAGAATCAGGATGTGCTTTAGAACACCCAACTGCTGCTAGATTCAGGGCTCATGTTATGGATGGTGAATGGGAAAAGGTCTTTATTTTTTATTGCGTTTTTTTTTAAATATATTCCTATTTAGATTTATGAATAGATATAATCAGAAATATTTTTAGCTTACATTGTTTGATTTTTCTTTTTTCAGACCGAAGAAGATCTTCATGAGTTGGAATCGCTTGTCAAGGGTGGCAAAGGAGATGTTACTGTAAGATTTCCTTTCACATAAATCTAATAATGCGATGTTGTCACTAACAGTTATATTTAACTTATAATAAATATAATTTCAAAGTTATACTAAATAATATAATGTTTTTAAATACAGTGCATGAAGTTGAGCTTGCCTACTTAATAACTTGTAAAGCTAAAGCTTTTACATAGATTTCAGTAAAAAAAAAATTAAAATTAACCTTAGAATAATTAGAAAATTTAAAAGATTTAAAATTATATTACTGATAATATAAAATCTATGGGACGGCATGGCCTAGCATAGAGAGCTAGACTGCTAACCCGAAAGGCTCTAGTTTTTAAATCCAGGTTCAAATCAGTTGAATGTCCCTGAGACCACCTAGCTCTGATGGGTACCTAACTCATGTTAGTGAAAACAAAGGTGGCAGGACATAGTGCTGACCACACTTGAACTCTACTTCATCCACCCCATGTGTCTTGGTCACGAACGTGAAAAGAAGATGAATATAAAATCTAATTGCAAACTAATTATTTCAGTCACTTAAAACTTTCTTTTCAATTATGTTTTAGTAATTTTCATATTATATAACATGTAATAACAATTTTTCTTTTAATTGATCAGAAAATGAGATTTCTGCTCTTGGAACAGAAATATTTAGAACTGTTGGAGGATGGAGTTCCGTTAAAGGCCCTCGATTGTCTGAGATATGAACTAACACCATTAAAGTATAACACAGAGAGGGTGCATGTCCTTAGCACGTATGTGATTCTCTTCTCATAAATATATATTTCATTTCTTTTTTTTTACCTTTATTGAACTAGTTAGTATTAATTTAAATAAATAGTTTAAGAAAATTAAGAGTAATGCAAAATTGCAATTTCCTAAATGCAATAATTACTCTCAATTTGGGCCTATCAGGGCTAGTACATGTTACACATCAAGATTTGTTGTCAAGTTCCATCTTTTAGTTATTTCAATTTTTAACAAATTCTTGCGTTGAATTAAGCTTTCAGTTTCTGTACGCTTCTTGATTTTCATGGTCATCATCTTTTCACTTTTCTGCCTAAGGCGTATGGGGCTCCCTTTACTTTTGTCAGTCTTCTGCAATTTTCCTGACAGTCTCCCAAGACCTATTTCCTTATGATTTCAAGATCAGTTCTTCCTTTCTACAGAATTTTCTCTAGAACTGTTAGTTACCTTTGTTTTGTTTGAGTGCAAGTTAAATCTGTTTTATTTAATGGTGTTTTTATATGTAGAAAGATGATTTTTTGTTTTGTCTACTGTACAGATACATGATGTGCAGCAGTGCTGGGGAACTAAGAGAGAGTTCTAAATGGGAAGGTAAAGGTGCTGCTAGTCGACAAAAACTTATAGAAAACTTGCAAGGTAAGGCTCAAGTTTTTTGTGAATAAATAGATCTCATGTTTCAGTTAAAACTTTAAGATTAGACATTAAATCATTATGTTGTTCAGCCATGTAATGGAATTACTTGTATTGTGAATGTTTCTGGTATTTATAAATGAAAATGTTTGTTTATCTTTGGACTAGAAACTAAATACTGTGTATTGGGACATTAATTTATGAAGACATTAACCTGAAAACTGTAAATTTAGTAACTGGAAAGGTAGGATGTCACTGTGTCCACCTAGCCCTGGGGTATTTGACACAAGCCAGGGAAAGTAGAGGCTATTTCGCCTTCCCCATCAACTATTGCATCTGAAATGGAACTTTACTCACTTAATTATTATTATTTAGCATCATGCAAAATAGTAATTGTTAAAACTTGTGTACTGTTTTAGAATTCCTACCACCCTCCATCATGCTCCCTCCACGTCGCCTATTCACTTTGCTAAGCCAAGCTGTTGAACAACAAAAAGAGAAATGCCCGTACCATAACACCCAGCTCGACTCTGATCTCTCTTCAATATCCTTGCTAATGGACCACATTTGTACCAAGTATATTCACTTTTTCTTTATGAGAAATATTTAACAAGCACAATTAATCTAAAGAGATTTATATTTCTTTATTCCAAAAGTTTTATATGCGCTTTTAAGGTTTTCTTGATAATTAAGAGAAGATGTGACTGATTTTTTTTTTTTGAGTCTAAGCCAAAGAAACCAATTTACTTTTTTAAAGATGTTTGATGTTTGTCTTTTAGAGAGCAGTTTCCAAATGTAACAACCCAGGTATTAGAGCACCAGGATGAAGTCTGGCACTGTCAGTTTTCTCCTGATGGCACACGGCTAGCCACTGGCTCTAAAGATAACAAGCTTATCATCTGGGATGTAGATATTGTAAGTCTATACAGCTTTTTGACTTAGTGCATAGCTTCATTGTATTGGAAATCTATAAGTACCTTTTATACATTTTCAAGGAAGCTTGTTTCTGTTGAAACAAAGTTTTTTCAGTTCATACAAAGGATTGTGTGTATAAGCCTGTCCAGCTATCAAAAAAAAGATTTAGCAAATACTACTTATTTCTGAATTTTTTAGAAAAAATAGTATGGTATTTATATGCTATGCCTTGTCTCCTCTGTTTCATTATTTTTAATACATCTTTGAGCCCTCCTTATATTGAGTAATTTATCCAACTCTATGAGGGTTTTTTTTAATCTGCTGTCAATTGCTTTTTATATATAATTAACTTGTATTTACTTTCAGTGTCATTGTATAGCAGTTAAAAACTAACAAATCTATTCTGAGATTAAAAATTTTGTCCTAAACAGATCTACTTTGAGGTGAAAAATCCAAGAACACTTGATGAGCATAAATTTGGAGTTGGTTTTGTCACATGGTGTCCAGATAATACACATATCCTTGTGTGTGGTCCTGATGAGACCAATGAAGTGTACATCTACAATGCTGTTGTAAGTAGATTATGCTGCATCACTTTGGTCACTGTGTTCAGCTTCTTAGTCATATAAATGAACAAAAAAATGTATTTTATATAGGTTTGATCTGTAAGGAATTAAAAAATATTTTCTCATGGTATATTATTACTAATTTAAAATATCAGTGGAGTTGCTACAAGGGTTGGAGTGGTGTATTCAGCATTAGAATGAGTTTTATAGTAATTTGTTTAGCCAGTAAATGTTATGTCTTAATTTTAGAACTACATTAAAAAAAATGTTCAGGTGCATTGTGGTAACTCAGTGCTTTTGTCCCTTCAGGGCATTAGCACACAGTAAATTTACATGCTGATTGTGAATTACGCCATTGTTTATTATGTGTTTTCTTCTTTAAGTAACTAACTTTGTTTTTGGTTGATGGTTGTTTCAGACTGGAGATGTGAGACAGCGTATCCACCAAAACACTGATGACAGTTTAACATATGCAGCATGGATGCCTGATGGTCGCAAGCTTGTTGTGGGAGGTGTCAGGGGACAGTTTTATTATTGTGTAAGTCGGTAGATACCAGGCTACTTTGAACATACGTTCACTGTTGAATTAAACTATGCATCAGAGATTCATTATATTTCTTACAGAGATTCATTATATTTCTTACAAACAGAGATTCATTATATTTCTTACAAACAGAGATTCATTATATTTCTTACAAACAGAGATTCATTATATTTCTTACAAACAGAGATTCATTATATTTCTTACATACATAATTATTGTTTTTATACATTAGAGATTTTTGTGATAAAATAGAAATCCTAGACTCCTCAATGTTATAGACTTGTTTTTATAAGTACTTTATTTTGATCATAGTCTCATTGCATTTATTAAACAATTGTGTTAGATCATGTAGGAAATCATTTTGGTACAAACACAACACTAAGTTATTTTAAAATTTCTGTTGTTAAAACTATTTTAACAGTTCAAGATTTAAAATATTTCTGAGAAAATGCAGATGTATTGTACTGGCCACTGTTTGACATTGTTTAGGACATAGATGGTAATGTGATTGACACATGGGAGGGCATTAGAATCCAGGGACTCGCAGCTCTAGATGACAAAGTGGCTCTGGCGGCAGACACACACAATCGCATCAGAGGGTATAACTTTGACACTCTTCAAGACTTTCCTATGTGAGTAAATCGTTGTTTTCATTCTCTTAGATTATGTTCTTTATTTATATGATGCAAAATTTGGCATAAGAATTAAAAGAAACAGAATTCTATACCCCAGGTTTGATTAATGGTTTGGTCTTTTTAATTTTGAGTGTTATACTTTCATGTGTAATGCATGACCTGTTAAATCTAATAGTTAATAATAATGAATTCTTAAACTAATAAATAAAAATAAGTACAAACCAAGTCTAAGGGGAGAAAAAAAACATTCACAACACTTTTTCTGAATGTAATGGTTTTCTTTTTATTTATTTTTTAAAATCTATATGATTTTTCTATAGCATACAAGAAGACCACCCAATTATGACATTTGTTATAGATGAAAAAAAAGAACTAGCTTTAGTCAATGTAGCTTCTCAGGTAATATATTTTTTGTTTGATATAAATTTTCCATTTTCTGGTGTTAATATGATTGTCTTGTACCTTGTTTTAAATGCAAATGTTTAGAACAAGTGTGAAAATAATAATATAATTGTTTTTTGGTTGAATTTGTGATATTTAGTACATTCAAGAATTTTTTTTTAAATTGCTCACCTTTGAGAAGCTAACTTACAAACTTTTTTACATGGTAAGCTACAAAGTCAGGCTGTTGCTCTCTTTCTTAGGGATGTCATTTGTGGGACTTAAAAGACAAAGTACTTCTACGCAAGTTTCATGGCCAGACTCAGGCATTTTTTACCATCTACTCATGTTTTGGGGGCCTCAATCAAGACTATGTTGCCAGTGGGAGTGAAGGTATTTTCTTACGACAGTTTGAAAGCACATCCATATCCTCCACATCTCCATATTCTGTTTTTTTTTTATATAAATTTCTAGTTAAAAAGAATATAGATACATGCTTATTACACAAGGTTGCTTCTAGTTTGAATAATCTAAATAAGTAAAATCATGAATAGCTGAATGCTTTTTATAGATGAGGGAATTGTATTTTATTTTTTGTACTCTCTCAACAAGTTATATTTTCTATAGGCTACTTCTGCTTCAGTGTGATCCAGTATTTTTTAATTTTACAAATTTCTTTTAATTATTATCTTTAATCACTGTACAAGGTATTGATTTTTCTTTACCAATTCTCTCCAGTTTAAAATAGAATTATATACTTGGGAATTAATATATTAATATAAACAAATACATATAATATAAAGAAATCCATGTATGCATTGTTTTTCTCCTCTCTCCCTGCCTCCACAATAGACCACAAAGTGTTCATATGGCACAAGCGCAGGGAAACACCTGTGGCAGTGCTGGAAGGTCACAGGATGACTGTGAACTGTGTCCACTGGAATCCTGCAGAACCAAGCATGCTGGCCAGTGCATCTGATGACGCCACTGTCAGAATATGGGGACCAAAAGACAAGCTGGAGAGGAAAAGAAAAGGTCAGTCACCTGTTTTACCTTTAGTCTTGTGCCAGTCATAGATTTCATTACTTGTACTTGTGATAACATTTTGTGTATCACGTTTTGATGTAAGGAAACATAACGAACTTTTGCAATGGATTTGAGATTTTTTTTAAAATTATATATTTTATTAACCTCCTTTATTATTGGTTGTGAACTTGGTTGAAAAGGATTATTAAGCAATAATTAGCAATTGATGATAAATTTGTTTTACTTCATTACTTACATAGATGTACAGAAAATAATGCACAAATATTTGTAGCACTAAGATTAAATTGGTTGTATGTTATATGATTATTAAGTGCCATAATTTTCCCCAAGGGACACACCACATCTTCTCAATATTTAATAAAAATCTATGCTTAGCTTAAAAATAGTTAATTTTTATTTTTGCATAATTTAGTTGACCATTTGATTTTGTTTATTAACAGATAGTTTCACAAGCTCTGGTCGTAGCTCCCCTGTATGACAATTGATGTAGCCTCTATGTAGGTACAGTATTTCATCTCTCCACCGACACGCCATCATCATTCTGTAAAGTTAATTCACGATGAATTTGTTTTTAAATTAAGAAGAAACAAAATAAAACACGAGCTTGTGTCAAATTTCTTGTGTTAAGAAGAAAGAGCTTAAAGCTGCCTGGGAATAATAGGATGAACTCACTAATGGTTTATGAAATCAAATTAAGTTGATAATCAGATAAACTATCATTTGAAATGGACACCATTCATTTTAAAAGTTTCATGAACCCAGGCCTAACCAGTGTTTTCTTTTCCATCGCTGCAAAATGATAAATTTTAATAAACATGCCATTTTAATCAAACATTTGGCAAAATCATCAATTTTTAATCAAGTTTCTTGTAATAAATTTTTTTTTAAATATTTTACTCACATCTTTCAGTGTTTGATCAACTGCCATGTTTTTTTTGTTCAAACATTGTCATGATGGTACAATTTTCTCTGTGAAAATTGTAGTTACTGTAGATAATTCTGTAGGGTTAGTTTTATCTCAACAATGGTTTACTGTGACTGTGAGGTATGATTCTTGAAGCTAAATTTTAATATAAGAAATGGATGTAATTTATTTATTTACTGAATGTGCTTAATCCACTCATCATTGATCATACCGTATTTCTTTTTTTATAATAGTCTTAGTTTTTATCGGCATTAAGGTGATGTATCACATTAACATGCGTCTTCTCACTTTTTGTAATAAATCAATGTCAATTTGAATAACTTGGTTATTTTTTTTTTAAATAATGGTGGGTACATAAGAAAAAAAATATTTTCTGTAGATAAGAACTTAACTTCTTTAGCTGCTATAAAATTATTAGTTGACATTGAACTGTGTAAAATAATGAAGTGATTATATCATTTTGTTTCTATCATTGTTTTGCAATTTATGATGCTCATTGTATACTGGTGGGCTTGCACAAAAAACACAGAGCAAATGTACTTTAATTAATTGATTTTAATACCCAAATAATGCAGCCAACTAAAAAATTTAATTGCTTCTTTTAAATTTACCCAACCAATTAACCTCCATTTTTC
Source organism: Physella acuta (assembly GCF_028476545.2). Classification (NCBI taxonomy): domain Eukaryota; kingdom Metazoa; phylum Mollusca; class Gastropoda; family Physidae; genus Physella; species Physella acuta. Next base: position 210,140 of record NW_026732142.1, on the reverse strand, counting down.
CCTTTTTTTTTATTTAAATAAACACAATGTCAATTAAGTCAGCTTTTAAATTGTAAGACATACCCAAATTTTAAAAAGCTATTAGGACTGCATATTGCAATGTGAATTATTTATAGTGTGCTCATTACTTAACAAAAGAGTGGCTCAACAATTCCAGTCAAATAATGCCATCCCCAGCTTTGTCCTGTGTTGTTTTTCTACTTTGATTATACTTCTGTTTTCAATCTGATCATTAGCTGTTGTTTTTCTTACCTTTATTAGTATCATTCAAACGGTTTGAAATAAGAATGTTATAATGTATTGTATTTCAGCCTGAACTATTCCTTAATGAAATGCTAGATCTCATACCTACCTCTCATTGCTACTTGTCCATGCTTAACTCATGATTGGCTTAATGAAATGATTGTGAATGTGCTGAATATTTCTGTTTATTTTTCTTTCATTATCACTCAGCTGGGGTTTTTTTTAAGGTTATTTTTGTTTTATTAATTAGCTAAACAAAAAAAATGTCCTGTCCAGTATATTAATGAAACATTTTGTTACTAAGAAATTATATGATTAACCTAAAAATAAGAGACTCATGAAAAGTAAGCTTCAAATTATTGTGTATTTACACTAAAAAAAAATATTTCATAAATTTTTGGAAATATTTATTTTTGAATGATAAATGACAAAAAGAAAAGTACAATATCCAGATCTTTTTCCTCTGGCACAAAGTACCTATTTGTATTTTAAATCAGGCTAGGTTATTGTCTAATAATAGATGTCTAAGGGGAATCTTATGAAAAACCAAACACCTTACTAAGGCATACCCACCACTTCATTTCTAGGTGAATTTTCTCCAAAGTTCTGCTGACAAATGAACCTTTAAAATACTATATATACCCTTTTCCTTCTGATAAAAAAATATATGAAGCAACTGATATTAAATATCAATTGTAATTTGTACACTTAATCTAATCCAGAATACTCTGTTTAATGCAGTGGATCAAAAGTCCCCCCACCCTTTTTTTAAAATATAAGATGTTGCTTCTTTCCAAAGAAGCTACTGATTATATTTATTATTCTTTCAACTTTAATGCATAAATTATTTAACCAAATAATGTATTTTTTCCTCTGTCAATTTAAATATATGCACTACTTGTTTGTAAAAAACAAAAACATAAAGTGGTAAAAAAAAAACATTTCTGTTCTCAGTGCCTTAAGTGCTTGTGTTACCTCTAGCAGAAAGTAGAAGGAAATAGGTAGTTCAAATATATCTAAGGGAACAGTGTGATTAAACTGTCATGGGAATTAACCAAGTGCTAGACTTTCATATGATTTTTCCTTTTTTTTTGGTTTTTTGCATTTTATTTTAGTCTAAAGCCTAGAGTTGATGCGAATCTGGATAAAATGTCTTCAAGCTTACAATTTTTTTTTGCTGAATCCTCTTGATGTGGGAAGAAATTATATCCATGGGTAAAAAATCTTAATAATTATCTAGCATTTGAAACCCCATCATCACATTTAAAAAAAACAATACCAGCAATATTTGGATGTTTAATTCACATTCCACTTTTTAAATTTCTCCACAATCATTGCGAAAGATAGTGAGTGATCTTTTCCACTGTAACATTAAACATCTTCACTTTTCTAAAGCATCTAAAGTAAAGAGAAGTTTTTTAAATGGGCAAAGTTGTTTTTTTTTTTCACATTTTATAAATGTAACTAAGATAGCTTAGAATGGTAGAACACTTTAGGTGGGGCGTACATTGTGATAGACATCACCTTTCTATGATCTTTTTATTTACAAAGATGTCAAATGGACATTCTTTTCACCAAGTAAATGTTACATTTCAAATGAAGGCTGTCCAAATATTGTCGATTTTATCTTTCTTATTATGTATGCCATGCAATTTTTAATATTAATGCCAATATTACAATAATGGATTAAAAAAAATAGATTACAGTTTAAATTTGACATTTTTTGTACATAATTTATTTTAATTCAGTATCTGTTTATAAACATGCTGTGGTATTATTTTTTCTCAAAGTGTCTTGTTATTGAATGCAAGTGTCACATTAAATAATTTCAACAAAAACTATGTTTTGGTAGGTTGTTGTGGGGATTAAACCATTATCTACATATACTTTTGACATACATATTTTACCAGCATTCAGTTTTGTCCAATTTAGATGGATCATGGGATGTGAAGTATTTTCAGAGATATTTTTAAAAGACAGGAAGAACTTTTTTTTTACTTCTGGTTTGTGTTGTAGGTTCATTTAAAGAAATAATTTTATGTGGGAATTTTACCTAGCTCAAATTGATTAGCATTTTTAAAAATTTGGATGCAGATGCAGTTTATATGCAAATATTTGCCAAAAATAAGTATCATCTCTCTAGACAATATTTTGGACTAAAAGTATTTCATTGTTAAAGAAGTTGGTGAATGTTGTATTGATATTTTTATTCCTCTGTAAAATGAACAAGATAAAAGATGTGTTAATTAACAAATCATTTGATTGTGACCACCTAGAATTATTTCTTTTTACAATATCAATAAGCACATGATGAAAGATGTGCCCTCCCCTACACAAACAAGTTAGTGACTGGGTAATTACCTGGGGAGGAAGGGGGTGGGTGTAGTTAAAAATTACCTTGTTTTCTCTATAACTCTGTAGCTTATTTATTTTATTTGAAATTTGTCAATTTCTTTTTTTTATTTATGTGAATTTTGAAGTCTATGCATTCATGTATTTTGTATTACAAGATGATGGTGAACCATTTCTAAAAATCTTAACCTGAACTCCAAGCAATTATTATTCTAATCCAGATACAATCTGTCTCTGGCTGCCAATGTTGTAGGTTTTGAATGGCTTCCATGAAAACAATTTTTAAGTTCTTTAAGCTAAGTGTAATTTTTCAGAAACCAATATGCATCCCCAAGCTAACTAAATCAATATGTCTTATCATTTAAAAAGCTAAAAATAAACTCTTCTGTGCACTTATGTTTAAAATGTGACAGAATTCCCTTCCCTTAGTTTTACCATTTCATTCAAATGCATCACTGTATTGTTGTGAAGGGATATATATGTATATATATTGTAATTTTTATTTCCGGAAGATTACTATGATTGTACAGTTTCATGTGTGTAATGGTGAATAAGAAAAGATCATTTGCATGCACTTGGATTTTATAAAAATCTTGTATCTGTTTGTGTTGTCCATTAGATGAGTGTGTTGTGACTTCTCTGTATACTCCCATTTTTATTTCATAAGATTGCCTTCTATAAATGACAAATAAACTAAATGATGTAGCAGAGAAGGTTTTTTTTTTATTTATAAATTGGTTTAAACTAAATTAGCTGGAGACTAATAATTCACTTCTTATATATTAGGGGTATATTAAGCTGTAAATTTCATGTAATAAAGTTTCCCTTTTCATAATGGTCTATAGGGCAGATGAAATTCATCTATTTCTGTGATCTTCGCATTTAAAAGGATAGTATGGTCAGCACTATGCCCATTTGGCCTCAATTAAGTTGGATCATAAATTACATGAAAATGTAGCAATATTATAGAGACAAGTACCCTAATTACCATCCTTCTCTCTCCCCCCCCCTATTGCTAAATAACAACTTACAAGACACTTACTGTAATACCACACTTTTATTAACAGATTATGTTTTAACAAAACTTTGAGATATGAAACAATTAAAAATTTCTTTAATAAAAGAGATATACAGATAAGACTACAATTTTTTAGGTGAACTAAGAACAAGATGCTATTTTTATAACTTTGAGTAACGGAGTTTTAAAAATCATATTTGAATGGATTTTATGAAGACCTTATAAGCTTATCCATAAATGAACTTAGAATACAAAATGTAGTACGATAGAAATATACTTAATGTGATCAATGCATTGCAATTGAGGAAAATGAAATACAACATTCTACAACAATGACATATTGCACTAATAGTTCTTTATGTTATGAAAAAGTATCACTAGTACAAAGGCTGTAAAAACTGGTATTTGCTATGGTTATCACTCACATATAACAATTTAATGAAAGCTTTATTTAAAACAATTTTAGAATATCAAGCCATTAGTAATAAATATGGAAAATGAAGTATGATTGAATTCAGTCAGACTATATAAATAATCTGCTTGGCTTGTATGATTAGAAGAAAAGTAAAGCTTTAATAATGGCAGGATACATAGTAATAGTGAAAAACATTCTCATCTGGTGGATTTTTTTATATTGTATAACAATGGCACATTTCAAATCTTTAAAAAAAATACTCAGCCATACAGCGATATATGAATTTTAAAATATTGAGCAAAATTGTAATAATACACTTAGATATTGTTTCTAATTTTTAATGTTTGAAACAACAGTTTAAACTTGTATTCAATAACAAGCTAAAGTTAGGGAGATAAATGATATGTCAATTAAAGTTTCATTATAATAATGTGACCTATTTTCAAATATCATAGTACTTTCCTCTAAAAAATGAAAGTAGAAAAATTTCAATGCTTTGTAGTGATGTCATATAAGAATGCTATAATTTTTAAAAATAATTTTAAACAAAGCAGTTTTACTGTGATATGTATTAAAAAATTCTAAATTTATATGAAAAAAAAAGAAAGTAATAAATGACAATACATTTTTATTTACATAATTTGTGTATCATTGTTATCAATTAAAAAAAGTTAAAAATAGCTGATAATAAAGTGAAACACTTTTCTTTCTATGTATTGTATTCTAACATTCACAACAAACACAACTGATATAAATTAAGTACTTCATGCAAATTTGAAAACTATATTGATAAATTTGTTAAACCTTCATATTACTATCAAAAATATAGAATTTTCTTTTGCTATGTATTGCTTCCTAACAATGGCCTTAATGCTCTAACCCTAATCCTTATCCTAACCATGATGGTGATATTAGTAGATGAATTTCTGTTATTGTATTGTAATAGTGCCTTTTTCATGAAAACCACTGAATTATAGCCAATTATTTCTTCCAAAATATTTTTATAAAGTATAAGCTTTGCAATAGTCAAATGCCTAATACAGCCAAACTTTAATTTGCAATAGTATCTTATGTAAATTAATCTATAAAAGATTAGCCTGCATTGTATTAAATACTATTATCAAAATGTTTGACAATCTGGGTAGAGTAATACAAACACTGGCTAAGTGGATAAGCTTGAACACATTATTATAAGTTTATGAATACAATACAAACACATAAAAAAATACCCTGATATGTACATATTAAGAACAACAGTTATAGCTGTGAATGTTAATTCCTTGTTCAGTGGATGGGTCAACTGGTGAGGCTCTTACAGTCAACAAAGTTGTCAATGTTTGTTCATTTTAATTACAGGAATTACTTAAAGCCTTTAATCGACCTAATACCCTTTGACTAGCGAGTAGATCATCCTGAAAAGTAAACACATAATGATTATCCTTAAAGATAAAGCATAATAATGTTTTTATTACAAAGCAACATACATACATGAGATATGACAAAAAGTGACATTCAAGCAAGCTCATCAAGTTAGATGGATCTTAAATTTTAGAAAATTGAAGTTAGTTGCGGTAAATGATTAAAAAAATGAACCGTACCAGTAGAGGAACACAAAGAAAAATACTAGATGAAAACCTAGCCTCGCTAAACTTTGCCTCATGTAAGTCTTTAAAAGCTTTTGGTTGTGAATCTCTGTGGGGTCAAACACTCCAATATTTCCTGATGGCTTCCTTAAATACCTGTTAGAGAAATAAAAAACAGTTTGTTATGTTATTCTTGTTGAACCCTAACAAAATACAAATTAAGATAATTGGAAAAAGAAGATGGCTCTGGAATGGGCTTGTTTTAAGAATGAATACAGATTACATCACAGGAGTGGCGCTTAACTAGACACCTTAAGAAAAAAGAAAACAGAGAAGGCCAAGAGAGATGTGGAAATGCACAGCTGGGAAGCAACTGACAAAGGCAGGAATATCTTGGGGGACTGCCAAGAAAATTGCAGGAGACCAGCAAAAGTGGAAAGCTCTTTCTGTGGCAGCCCCATGTGTCTTGCTTGGACACAAGAGGGAAAAGATGATGATGAACCAGGAACTATATACAGATGCCAATTTTCTCAACTATCCCCAGGTTAAGTATTAATTTAGAACTAGTAAAGTTACTCTTAAATGATTCATACAAATGTTAAATGAACTTAAGAAGATAAATAATTCATATATATTAAGGTTCAAAGTAATAATCATAAATTTTAATACATACAAAGTATGTACCCATAGCAGTGAGTTTATTCAATTTTTGTATTTATAACCTCTAGGGGTAAACATTCAGTTTTTGACAAAAACTACTAACCTGTAAGTGAACCATGCTCCTAGAGGACAATACAGTATGAACAAAATCCAGTGTCCTAAACACAACAGTAATAGAGACAACAGATTGTGGCAAACCATCTCAACCAGAACCCACTGAAAACAGAACATTTGTATACAAAATTAAACCAAAGAAACAACTTAGTGGGATGTTTTCAAATATGAGGGATGTTATAAGACAGTATACATTATAAAAAGTTCAATTTTATATAGTTTGGTCATTTATTTTTTTTATGGCCAGTATATAAAGTTGACCACCAGAATGAAAACTCAAGCAAGGCCTTAAACAATTGAAGACGCTGTACTGAGTTAAATATAAACCCAAAACAATAATAAATAATATTTTAAACATTTTGTTTTAATAACTTTCCAGACAATTGTATGAAAACCAAATACTCACATAATTTAGCTTGTCACAGCATACTCGAGCATTCAGATAGTCACATTCAAGGTCAGAGAGAGTTATTACCTGCAACTAGTTAAGGACTTTAGAAATCCAAAAAGTTTAAAGATTTGTATTTCACATTTAGTAGCGATAAAATGTTGAAACTATTGTTTTTTTTTAAAGAATTTATTTTAAAGAAAATAGATTATTTTTAATTGTTTAAACTAACAGTTATTAAAAACCATTGAATTTATTAGTCTATTATTTTCAGATCTTAATATTGATGATAATAATATATATATATATATTTATCAATTATATACGGCATTTTCTAAAACATGAAAGTTCCAACTCCAGTTTTCAAAATGTTCACAACAAGATTTTTAAGTTTTGAATCTCATAATATTTCTACACTTGGTGAAATGAAAAAAATTATTGTGTAATAATGGTTTAGAGATATGCTTTGCCTAAAAATATTGGTGGATTTGGAAAGGTATAAAAATCTTTAAAAAAAACAAAGAAATGTTTGGTTCTGGATAACATATATATTTGTATATAGTTTTTTAATGTTTGTTAGCCTACTTAAACTTGGAATAAATTACAATTAGTACTAACAGTATTAATTTAGTATTAAACATTATCATATTCAACATCATTTTCCTGTGGAACTCTTGTGGAGCATAGGGAAACAACCACAAGTCTCCATCGTACTGTTTTGTGCAATTACTCCAAGTCAGGTCCATTATATTCAAGCTGCTTGTTCTTCCAAATTTATTTTGTTCCCCCTACTTTTGACTTTCCTCAAGGATTCCAATATAATGCCAAACTACAGATCTTAATTGTTGATTTTTATAAGATGTGTCCAATCCATCTGTTCTTTGCTATTAAGGCTTTGCCCAGTTTTTTTCCATAGTTTGAACAATTGAAGAGAACAGATTTCATGTTGCTGTTTAATGTCTTATTTTGGAAAGCATATTAACTTAACAAGCATTATACATTGTTTACAAAAGTAAAAGATGTTACAAAAGCAAACTCCCCACCTCACCAATGATGTAACAAAGTTCAGCAACCAACTTATTCATCACACTTCTACCCCCCACCCTTTTTTCAATCACCAAAATTTGAAACTATGGCCCAGTGGCAGTGGCGTAGCGAGGTCGGGTGTCACCCGGTGCGGCACTTAATGGTGTCACCCCCCCCCCCCCCCAGAGGCGTTGCGACCCTTCCCGGTGACAAACTTTCAAGTTTTCGATTTGCACCCCCCTCAAGTTTTTCTCTATATATTTTGCTATTTTTTGCCTTGGTGTCACCCCCCTAAATGGTGTCACCCGGTGCGGTCCGCACCCCCCGCCCCCCCTCGCTACGCCCCTGCCCAGTGGCATAGCTAGGTCGGGTGACACCCAGTGCACACTTTTTTGTCTTGGTGTCACCCCCCCCCTCAATGGTGTCACCAGGTGCAGTCCGCACACTCTCCCCCCCCCCCCACACCCCTATGACTTTGCTACAGCTTTTTTCTTTCTTCTCTCCCCACCCCCCTCCTCCTGTGTGTGTGTGGACAGTATGTGATTTAGAATTAACATCACTAAATCTTGTACAATTTAATTATTTTAATAGGCAACCCCCTGCCCCTTGGTCTGAAATTATTTAACTAAGTTTTAGTCTGTTTTACATTTTTAGATTTTAGGCTCTTAAGTCTTAAAGTAAATTTGTAATTTAATCTAATAATTTAATAGGTCTACTACTACTATTCAATAATTAATTATTAATTAATAATATTAATAATCATAATTGAATAATTAGTAATTAGGCCTAGCCTAATATATTTAATTAGACTATAATTAATTATTATTAATTAGACTATATCACTAGAAATAGATCTAGATCTAAATAAATAAATATAGATCTAATTAACTAATTAGCCCCCCCCCCCCCTATTAAAGTTAATAATATTAATAGGCTAATCATAATTAAAATTATTTAAATTATTAGACTATATAGGCCTACTAAATCTAGATCTATATACTAGGCCTAGACTCTATATATATATAATATATAATATATTATTATTACAGTAAAGGCAAGGATACAAAATAAACGGCTAAAAATAGCAGAGCTCCTTCGTCAAACAACGAGAAAATAAAGAGCATTCCATCGGGACCCATTTTTTTAAACCAGTGTGGGTGTAATGATAATAGCCTACAAAACAGTATTATAAAATGTAGATCTTAACCTACTAGATCTATTATTACTAGATTTCTAAATTGAATTGATACTCTAATGATCTAATCCTATTCCTCGCTAGTGTGTTAAGTTAGCGAAGATCGATTGACAACGAAGAATCACGTCCGTTCGTTGTGCTACTTTCGTTTGCTCTCCAGATTCATATTTTTAATGCACTAAAAAGTTCGTCTCAGTCAAAACGGGACCCGTCAAAACTGTTCTACTGATTTCCCAGTGTTTCTTTCAGACATTTTACTCCTGGGGGGGGGGGGGGGGGGAGCGGGGTGGGGGGGTGGGTGGAGACGATGGCACATGAATCATTCAAGGAGGGGGGGGGGGGGAGCGGTCGGGCTGTCAAAATAAGTTTTTTTTTTCTTCTTTTTCTTGGGGGGGGGGGGGGGGGGGGGGAGATTCATAAAAGATTATAACGATGATATGATATAGGTCTACGACCTTTAATTTTTCTGTTGAAGGTCCTAAACTTAAAAATACATTTAAAATAGTTCGGTTTGCAGAAAACTACAATGGATTCACTACAACCTTCAGCGTTTACCTATCCAGTTTCAGTTATAGACTACGCATTTTATTTGTTAAATTAATTTTAACTATAGGCCAAAACTACACCCTCACACACACAAAACATACCGCTAGCAACGTTTTGCTACCAGTGTTTCTTCCAGACTTTTTTCTCCGGCGGGCCTTGAAATTTTCTTGGAGGGGGGTGGACTAAAATTTCCGGGAGGGGGGGGGGGGCGGACACTGTTAAAAGTATATATTTTCTATTTTCTATATACATTCCATTTCGCCTTTCCCCCCCCCCCCCCCCCTCCGAAGAGATGCCTGGAAGAAACTGTTTACTACACATGAATAAATATCCACCTCTTAAGAACATTATGAAGGGTAAAGCAGCTGGTAGAATCCCACCCGAGGCACTATCTGTCGAGAACTGCAGTACCCACTACACCATAGGTTCTGAGAACAAGAGCTTGAAGCTGAGACACCAGCGAAGAAAGGCGAACTTCATAAATGCAACAATTGGAGAGAATGAAATTTAAGCCATTGGCAAGAAATTAAGACAAGAGCAGGCAATTTAAGTTTCTACAAAAACACGTCGTGTACTGACCACATAACTATAGTGAGTGACAATCCCTCTCTATACAAGCCTTTATAGTTGATTTTTGTTTAGGCGTTTGATAGCGTAGACAGATAGGTCGTTGATGAACCCCATATGGCATCCCTCCGAAATTCGTAAACATTATCCAACACCCGGGTTCGAGTTCGCCGGAGACATTATATTGGAACCACAAGATAAGGAGGGTGATGTGGGTACGCAGAACAGTAGCGTAGCCATGAGGATCGTCTCATGGGGGGGGGGGGGGGGTCAAATTTTTACCCGGGGACAAACTTTCGATTTGCACCCCCCCTCAAACTTTCGATTTGCACCCCCCTCAAACTTTTTATTTGCACCCCCCTCAAACTTTCGATTTACACCCCCCCCCCCCTTATACTTTATATATATACCACTGACGCAGAAACACACTTTTAAAAAATATATTTTCAGTGAAGCACAAGTTCGGATTGTACTGGACCAAGTTGGATGAATCGACAAAAACCAAGAGCTCAACATAGGCCTAAATGACGATTATGAGAAGGGCGTTGAAGTCCACGCCAAATGCATTGCCGCTGTATGCAGAATTGTAACCTGCTACTTTCGTCAAAAATTCTTTTTTAAATATAGATTTTTAAAATTGCATTAACTCGCGTATTTTTTGCCTTTAAGTTGCTTGTCTTGCAAAGGTGTTTCAATAAAATACATTTACGATGGCTACATATCAAAGGCAAATAGTATTGCGGTATACCATCACCCCATTCCAAAACAGCATACTTCATTGTGTATAACATAGTTTCTTCCAGGCATCTCTTCGAAGAAAGTCTACCGGTCCCTCCCCCCCCCCCCCGAACGAGATGGAATTTATATAGTAAACATACACTTTTACTAGTGTCCGCCCCCACCCCCGAAAAATGTTTACCCCCCCCCCCCCCCCGAAAATATAAAGTGCCCCCCCCCCCAGTGGCGGAACTAGAAAAAAATGGCCCCCCCGCAAAAAAATTTTTTAGGCCCCTATATATATATATATATCTATATGTATATATATGTATATATATATATATATATATATATATATATATATATATATATATATGCGGCACTTAATGGTGTCACCCCCCCAGAGCCATAGAGACCCTTCCCATGGACAAACTTTCAAATTTTCGATTTGCACCCCCCCCTCAAGTTTTCGATTTGCACCCCCCCCCTCAAACTTTTTATTTGCACCCCCCTCAAACTTTCGATTTACACCCCCCCCCCCCTTATACTTTATATATATACCACTGACGCAGAAACACACTTTTAAAAAATATATTTTCAGTGAAGCACAAGTTCGGATTGTACTGGACCAAGTTGGATGAATCGACAAAAACCAAGAGCTCAACATAGGCCTAAATGACGATTATGAGAAGGGCGTTGAAGTCCACGCCAAATGCATTGCCGCTGTATGCAGAATTGTAACCTGCTACTTTCGTCAAAAATTCTTTTTTAAATATAGATTTTTAAAATTGCATTAACTCGCGTATTTTTTGCCTTTAAGTTGCTTGTCTTGCAAAGGTGTTTCAATAAAATACATTTACGATGGCTACATATCAAAGGCAAATAGTATTGCGGTATACCATCACCCCATTCCAAAACAGCATACTTCATTGTGTATAACATAGTTTCTTCCAGGCATCTCTTCGAAGAAAGTCTACCGGTCCCTCCCCCCCCCCGAACGAGATGGAATTTATATAGTAAACATACACTTTTACTAGTGTCCGCCCCCACCCCCGAAAAATGTTTACCCCCCCCCCCCCCCGAAAATATAAAGTGCCCCCCCCCCCCAGTGGCGGAACTAGAAAAAAATGGCCCCCCCCGCAAAAAAATTTTTTAGGCCCCTATATATATATATATATCTATATGTATATATATGTATATATATATATATATATATATATATATATATATATATATATATATATATATATATATATATATATATATATATATATATATATATATATATATATATATATATATATGCGGCACTTAATGGTGTCACCCCCCCAGAGCCATAGAGACCCTTCCCATGGACAAACTTTTAAATTTTCGATTTGCACCCCCCCCTCAAGTTTTCGATTTGCACCCCCCCCCCCCCTCAAGTTTTCGATTTGCACCCCCCCCTCAAACTTTCGATTTGCACCCCCCCCCCTCGAGTTTTTCTCTATATATTTTTCTCTTTTTTGCCTTGGTGTCACCCCCCTAAAAGGTGTCACCCGGTGCGGTCCGAACCCCCCGCCCCCCCCCCTCCGAAAATTTCAAGTGCCCCCCCCCCCCCGAAGAAAAAAGTCTGGAAGAAACACTGCCAAAGACCAACCCATATTATAACCGAATATAACCCCTCCCCGTTACGGGCTAAACATGAAATTAAACATTAATACATTCAAAGGTGATATAGATCTTTTGGTTGTTTTTAGGCTTAAAAGCTAGATCATTGTATCCTAAATTTGATTAACTTTAATGTATTTAGTGTTAATAACTAATGTTCAATTAATACGTGTACTAATTATAAAACAATTAATAATATAAAGACGAGCCTTACCTTCCTTGTTGTGTGAATTAGACTCGTCAACAAAATACTTCATCAGGTAAATGAACAACTACTGACTAGTGTCTTTAACAAAATGTGCAGAAGTGGTCAGTTTACAGTTCAGTAGTTCATAGACGGTTCGTTAATCTATGCATTACATCTTACTGTAAGAGTAAGGGTGTGGTGAGGGGTAGAGGTGAGGGGTAGGGGTGAGAGGGGGGTGAGGGGGGAGGGGTGAGAGTTGGGAAGGTTCAAGGGAAGGGGACTAGAAAGTGCCGATAAACATCTACATCAATAGTGCCGACTTTTTCCGGTCGTCTAGAAGACCAGAATAGTCGCCGCAACATTTCCCCAGCCCGATTTCAAAGCGTGCCGGCAAAAACTTCAGATGCTTCGCTAAAGGGAGATAACTTAAACTTTCACAAGTTTATTGATACAGTTGTTAAAGTAAAAATGAACGCAATTATAAATGTATGACACACAATCATATATATATATATATATATATATATATATATATATATATATATATATATATATATATATAATAATGTAAACAATATAACAATCCTTTTTTGTTCTCCTAATCGACGCCACTAAAAGTAAAAAGATAGGCTACGTCTTTGAAGTTGTCTATATGTCTGGCGGTCTCTCGAGCTATAGTCTGTGCATTTTTCTCAAAGACGTTTGCCGACTATCGTGTTTTTTTGTAACTGTAGAACAGGGGTCTCCAAACTTTTCAGTCCGAGGGCCGCATTAACTATCAAATTTCAGTTCGGGGGCCAGTTTCTTCCAGGCATGTCTTTGATTTTTCTGGGCAAAGTTCCTCCGCCATCACCAATAAACGGTTTTTCCGTGGACAAAAAGATCTCCGCGGGCCGGATGAGAGGACATCGCGGGCCGCATCCGGCCCGCGGGCCGTAGTTTGGAGACCCCTGCTGTAGAAGAAAGATAACTCAACCTCCACCTAATTTAAAAAAAAAAAATTAATTTAAAAAATAATAATTTTTTTTTACATTTTTTATTAAAAATAATTTATCCAGGATTTTTGGGCCCCCAATCGGTCTGCCCCCCCCCCCCCCGCATTGCGGTGTCTGTCGGCACTGTTGTTCCGCCCCTGCGTCTTTGAAGTTGTCTATATGTCTGGCGGTCTCACGAGCTATATTCTGTACATTTTTTTCAAAGACGTTTGCCGACTATCGTGTTTTTTTGTAACTGTAGAAGAAAGATAACTCGACCTCCACCTATTTTTTTTTTTTTTTTTTTTTTTTAATTTTTTTTTTAAATTTTTTTTTTAAATAATTTAGCCGGGATTTTTGGGCCCCCATTCGGTCTGGGCCCCCCCGCATTGCGGGGTCTGGCGGCACTGTAGTTCCGCCCCTGCCCCCCCCCCCCCCTCCCGGAGAAAAAAGTCTGGAAGAAACACTGGCATATAATTTATAATGCGCAAGTTCTCAGTGTGGAAAAACGCAGTAAGCTAAATACGTATTATAGACAGGATTTTGTTATAGTTAGGGGTGGGGGTGTTATCAAGTTTTTCACTACATATAAAATATTAATAAAATATAATCCATAACGATTAAATAACTTGTGGGTTTATGACATTCAAAACTTTGAAACGGCACGATATCACATTGCTGTGAATAGTCGAGTATTTTTTTCAGTAGGCTCTAAGAGTTGACACTTTTTTTTCAAACAATAATTTTAGAATACAAACGCAGACAGATAAACAACTATGTAAAAATAAATTTTGACTATTTTGTTTTATTTTTTATTTTATTTTACGAAAGTGGAATAAATATAATTTTTATTTCACAGGTAAAAATGCAATCGAACAACCGAAGTGTGCATCAAAATACTTAAACTCTAATAGTAAAGAGGTTTTCATTCTAAAGTTGCAATGTTCATCTCATCATAGTACTAACTAGACTCTACTTAGAATCTAGCCTACGCACTTTATTATTTACACTAAATAATTTAACTATACGTAGATTACTTCGGGGAAAATAATTAAATATTGACATACACTTAGATATAGGCTAGATCTAATTATTATTGATCATTATGGCTGCGAAAAATAAAGCAATGGATGATTTTTTCGCAAATATGCCCAATCCTGATGCAATTTTTCAGTCATGGTGGCCCTTTCTCATTGCTGGCGCAGTTGGAACAATCTACGGATTCAGGTAGACACTTGTAATTGTATAAGTCTATAAGATAAGGGGCCTACCTACTATTAGTTACTTATTAGTATAATTTCTAAATTTCATATGTACTGACATGTTTATGAGCTTTAGGCCCCTAAAATTCCTAAATTATTAGTAACTAGACTAATTAGTAATTACTAAATTTAAATTAGCCTACTTTATATTAAAATTTTTATAGGCCATGGATGATTTTTTAATAATTTTACTATTTAGGCCTACATACTACACACACAGTTAAATAAATAAATATAACAAATCCTGACGAGAATTCAGAATCACTGAGATGGCATGCATAAAAATTAAAAGGCCTACAAGTTACAACATTTTTTTAGGGCAGGGTATGGGGAAAGTTGCATGGCTTGGATTTTTATGGGTAATGCAAAGAGAGAAAAAGTAGGTCTAATGAAAATTGAAACAGAAACATGAATTATTTATGTTATTTATTGATAATTTGTTTGCCGAAAATAATTTTAGTTTTCATTTGATGTTTTTTTTCTTATGTAGAAGTGGTAGGCATAGTTGTAATTTTTATCTTGAATGTATTTTCAGGCAGTGGGTTCGTGGCCCTAAATGTATAGGTGGTGCTAAATTGAAAGACAAAACAGTGATAATTACAGGAGCCAACAGTGGAATAGGCAAAGAAACTGCTTTACAATTAGCACGCAGAGGTGATGTTTAAATGCTTTGGCTCTTATTTTATATGGACGATGCCTGCAAATTATGTAGACCTGCCTTACATATAAATTCTTTAGATCTGTTGTACTATAAACTGAGCAGAAAGTTTTGGATTTGTTTAAAATTGGTCTACCATTTTGTATTAGTTTTTTTAATGCCCTTTACTAGCTGATGCTGTAATTAACTTCAGTTAAATCATGCTTTTGATATTGTTAAATATTCATATTTCTAATTCGTTTTATTTTGTTTAATTTAATGATTTACCTATTTAGTTCAAGTAATGTTAAAAAATTGTTTGCATGCTGTTTTTTTTATCTAGGAGGAAAAATTGTGTTGGCTTGTAGAAATGAGGCTGAAGGTAAAAAGACAGCAGAATTTATCAGGAAGGAAACTGAAAACATGGATGTTTATTTCATGAAACTTGACCTAAACTCTTTTAAATCCATAAAGGAATTTGTTGAAAAATTTAAGAAAAGTAAGTCAAGCTGTCCTTTTAAAATTTATTAATCTTTCAAAGTGTTTTACTATCTTTATTTTGACTATTCTAATAATTATTATATATATATACTGTTATAACTGTTCTTATTTTTCTATCTCGAAAAGAGGAGAAACATTTGCATATCCTTATAAATAATGCTGGAGTAATGATGTGCCCAAAAGGAAAGACAGAGGATGGCTTTGACATTCAGTTTCAGACTAATTATTTGGGTATGTATATTTCTGTTGAAGTCCAAGGTGACAAACATTATATAATTGTTAGTTGCCCTATTGTGTTCACTATTATTATTAATAACAAAAAATTTCTTTCAGTTGCAGTTTCTATTAAATAATCTAATTTGTACATTACTATATTTTTGTCTATGAATATGTTGCTAACACACTCTTTTATAACTTTCTGTTATGATTTTTCATTTAATTAAAATTATGTAAATTTATCCACTCCTTAAATCAAAATAAACTTTGATATTACTTTAGGTCCTTTCCTGTTGACTGAATTGCTGCTTGATGTACTGAAAGAGTCAGCACCGAGTCGGATTATTAACACCACAGCTTCAGCACAAAATCTGGGGGACATTAATTTTGAGGACATCAATCACGAAACAAAAGAATACAGTCTGGGTGATATGTATGCACAATCCAAATTAGCTGTAGTCTTGCATACTTTTCAATTGGCAGAAAGACTAAAAGGTTTTTTTCTTGTCTTTTTTCTCGTTTAATATTGCATGACCATTGCTATTTTTTATGCTTTGAAAGTGTTAGGAAATATTTTTTTTAAATCTGTTAATTGAATTTTAACATTAATCTCTCAAAAGGTTTCTGTTAGTTAAGTAATTTGTTTAACCGACAAAAAAATTATACTTTTCATTTCTTTTGTTTTAGATACTCAAGTTACTTGTAATGTTGTAAACCCTGGCATTTGTAATAGTGACATCTATCGCTACCTCCCTCTCAAATCAAAGAAATTTATCCGAGTCAGCTTTGGTCCATTTATGTGGTTTCTTATGAAGTATCCTGAGGATGGTGCTCAGATTTCAGTATATTTAGCAACCGCTGAGGAGTTGAAAGAATCTACTGGTAAACATTTCAAGTAAGTTTTTTTTAACCACTGACTCTTATGTTTCATAATAATAGTATGTAAATTAATTTGAAAAGCTAATTTATTTTTGCTTCTCATTTAAAGTTATTTCTTTTTTTTCTTATATTAACAAAAAATTACCTAAAATATTATTTAGCAAATTGTGCCAAATTAAATGTTTTAACTCTCGAAAAAGACATTGTTTTTTTCTACAAAGCAAAGGACTGTACTTAAAAAAAGCTTTGGATTTAAAACATTAACTGTATTCCTATTTTTAAAATTCCTCACATAAACCTTTATTAAAAATAAATTTCCTTCTAGACCTAATGCTTCTAAAGTTAGATTAAGTATAGTTTCAATGATCTTGGAACAAGAAGCTATCTTTCCTTTCCTCTAGTCTAGTACCCTTCAGCACTGGGTATACTAGACTCTAGCTCTGCAAATTAACCTAATTATGTTAAATATATTTTTGTTTATCTTAAACTAGAGATTCTAAAGAAGAGCCTTTGACTGGGAAATGTCAAGAGAAACTGCTGCAAGAACAGTTGTACAGAGCCTCACTGAAGTGGACTGAGCAAGCAAGGGAGGCTGGCGCAATCACTGCTGAAACCAAAGAAGGCAAGGAAGACAAAGAAGAAAATACAAAAGTCACTGAGAAGATAGAACCCAAATCTAGTACAAAGATGGAGCGGGTTACTCTTTAACTCAACAGATCTGTAAGCCTACTGCTACCCGCAGTTAGTATTTCATCCTGATAATTTTATTTAATGAAAACCAGTTGATTCTTACAGTAATAATTTTTTTTTATACTTAAAATGATAGACACAAAGTGTACATTGGAGAGTATATATTTTATTTATTAAGCCTAATTTGTAGTAAATTAGGAAATAAAATGCACTTTGATAAAAGATCATGGAGGACAAAATCTAAATTTCTTGTTAATATTCAGACATGAGTTTTAAAATTTCTATATTTTAAAATTATCTGTGAAATGATGCATTAGGGTAGTTAATCCTCTAGTGTTGAAATAATTTTGCTTATTATTTCTAGTCTTGCAACCTATGTACATATTGTGCATCTCATATAGTTATTCTTCTTATGTATTATTATCAATAGCATAATATGTATGTTTATTGTCTATATGTATTTATTCAAGAGGTTTCTAAAACTATTCAGCATTACAACTTCAATTTGAAGTTCTAGCAAAAAAAAAATTTTCATATGTACATACTCATTTTAAAAAATAAATATCTAAGTGTTTGCATTATGTATAATCAGTTTTTACATTTCATAGCAAGATCAATCAAGTCCATATAGTAATTGGGTTTGACCAAGGCATTCCAAATAGCTGTCTAGCATTTCCTAAACTGTTTTACTAACCTCTAAAGGTATCAAGCACACATAACCTATAACAAAAATAGGACAACTGACTGATATGTGATTTTATAAATATATAATGCAAATCATACATTATAAGTTATAATGGAATTTAGACATTTTTAGAGAATAGTAATTTTTATATCTTTATTAGATACAATAATAATGCCTTAAATTATACTTAAGGAAAAAACTGCACACTAATTGTCAATTTATTTTTTCAATTCAAACCATTGTAAACTACTAAATAGCAATATTTTTTGTGAAAGTAATCAAATTTAAATGCTTTTTTCAATAATATTGTTCCATACCACCATTGTATTCTATATGCACAAACTATTAGATTTTTAAATTTATTCAAATGCTGATCGAGTTTCAGGGCAAGATATTACAGGACTAAAAAAATGCTGGCTTTTGTTAGAATGTTATACCGAAGAGTGTGATAATCAGATTCTATAAGCAATACTTTACCATAGATAAGTGTGTTCTGTATGACATTCCTCTAGTGCAATGTACAGTTGGTTATGAATAACAATAGATTGGTTTCTGGAGTTGTCATCCAAAGTACTTACAAATGCTCTTCTTTTATAAGACTAAAGTGTACTTTGCATTTATTTTACATTAAAACTGCTGTATTATTCCATATTTTTTAATGCAGCATATTTCCATTATAAGCTCTCCTCATCAAATGTGCTAAAGATAATTTCATATAAATGTGATGTAATGTTGTGATAAGTGGGAAATATTTTTGTATGGAAATCAAATCAGTGTTAGTAACTGTTAGAAAATAGTTTAGAAATATATATCTGGATTAATTTTATTTACTGCTAAAATAATTTAAGTTATTGAAAAATATTTTTTTTTTTTCAATTTTTTTAACCAAACTTTTTTTTTTTTAAATGAAAATGTCAGTAGTATAGTGTAGAATTTATGAAAATGTATAGTAGTTATGATCTCCTCTTGATAAAACTAAATGGAAATGCGATTAACTGTAGATGTTAGCGCTGTATGTTATGTCTTTCACATTATCTTACAAATAAAATACTTCAAATTTATTGTGAAACCTAGTAACTTTTTCCAATACAGGCAACCACTGATAGAATTTTAATTTAATGTTTAGTTTAAAAAGAGGGTAAAACACTTCTTGTAAACTAAAATACAGATGAAATCTCAGGTAGATATTATAAGATGGTGCCTTTTTTATGAGGAAGTAATGTGTTGGATATTGTAAAACTACAAACAAAACCAGCCATATGGCACTCTATAACAGTCACTACACTTTTTATCTCTAGCTGATATGGAATTTCTGACCCCTTTTCAAATATTTCGCTTAGTCAGGGTGCAATTGATTTATTGTGTCACAACTGGACTCAAACAAATTAAATTATTGCCGAGTTAAATTAAGAAAAATTGATGTGGAGTTAAATCAAGCTCATAGCAGAAGCAAGCGTCAGTTGAAACAATTATTTTATAGATATCTGTTTATGATATCTCAAGAATCAAGTCCTCCCTAAGTGACCTAATTTTCAATTTCCTTGCAAGTTTTTCCTAATTATTAAACCTAAACAACTATTATTTTATACTTTGTTTTAATAAAAAACTTAATTATCATCTGATAAATCATCGTCTTCCATGGACTCTTCATTGGCATCTCCATCACTATTATCATCTTTGTCCCAATCTTTCATCTTTGCACCTAACATAAAATCATCTTGTAAAATTTTCCATTTGCCTTTCTTTTCATCATCATTATCCATAATCTGTAAACAAAAAAAAAGGCATTTGAAGCATTTTTAAAACTTTTTGTTGTTGTAACTTAAGATCACGTGACAATGTCTTTGCACAAGACATGTATTTAGCATTGATCTGCATATTAATTTAAAGTATTTTTAAAACCATAATAGCTCACAGATGAAAATGTCGGTGTGCAAATTCCCCAAGACATGCATTTAGTAATGGTCTGCTTATACAATCATACAGAATGATGGCGAGACATTAAATAACACACTAACCTGGGGGCTTTTTCCCTTCAAACGATCAAGAAATTTTCCTTTTGTAAACTCTGACATGACCATGTCCTTTTTTCGTTCTGAAGGCCCCACTGAAGATAACTTTTCTTTCATCAACTTTTGGTGTTCATTTACAGATCTGAATAACTGAACCATACCTCTAGGAAATAATTCAAAGACATTCAATTAGATAACAAGATATTGAATAAGTAAGTTTTAAAACACTTCAAGAATTCATTTCTGCAAAATTTATAAATGAGAACAAGAAAATGAAGAATCAATTAAAAAATTCTTTAATACTCACTGTGTGGCAATTTTTCTCAACCTAACCTCTCTTGGATTATCAAGTACTGATGGCTTTTTTCTTCCCATTGATTCCCATATTTTCCTCTTTGAAAAGAAAAAAATAAAGGTAAATTTGCAACCTTCCAAAATGAGATGTAAAGGAGCAAACTAACAACAATAAACACCAACAATAAAAGCATTTACCTTCTCTTCTTTAAAAAATTCACTTCTTTTTTCTATCTTTTTTGAATTCTTTGGTTTTGTAAGGCCATCTCCATCCTTAGTTTCTTCCCTTAGTCTTTTTCTGTCTGATATATCTTTCAATATTTCTTTATTTGTCTTTCCCTTTGCAAGCAACACTCTATTGCTTTTGGAAATGTCTTTAGATAAGATTCTAGCCACAACACTGGCCATTCCAGATTTTTCTTCAACATTTTCTTGTGGATTTCCTTCTGTACCTATGTCAGAATGTCTGTCATCTTCTAAGTCTGAAAGTCTATCTCCTGCTGAGTTTTCTGAACTATAATCATAATCTGAAAATAAAGTATCTACTATTTAAGTATTTTTATTGTGTTATCCCTGTCCCATAGGCCTAAACAACGAACATTTAAATGACAAGAAAAAACCAGATCATAGTTTAAAGTTTAAGTAGTGTAGTGAGATTAGAAGATTGCAGAAAGTTTTTATATAGAGCTATTTGGGTTAGATTTGCACAAAAGCAGGGGAAATTTTCACAGGTAAGCGCTAGAATTTGAGCTGAGAGCAGGGTGTCATCCGAGACGCTCAGGTGGGGTATATAAACCAGAGGCTTAGCCTTAGGGGGATGGAGAAACGATGGCCATAGCCACTAATTTATGCAGCACATGTGTTGGCACTATTGTCTCCTTACGGCTTAGATGCACGCTACACACTACAGACTACACAGAAGCGATTCCCCCGTCAAGAAAGAATAGATTCTGCACTGTTCGCATAGTACAAAATAAATAAAGATAGCCGGAATAAGATACGCATGCGCAATGGAGAGAAACTACGACTTGCTTTCGCGGCAATGTTTTCGATGGTACTGCGCATGCGTGTGTTTACAACCGCAGAACCCTAACACCAACCCTAATCTAATCCTATCCCTAACCCTCATTCTAGCCCTAACCCTAGGTCACTGCGCATGCGCAGAACTATTTTTTGCAGACTAAGTGGAGACGTTGGGGAGAAAAATCTTCTTCTGAGTAGTCACTTCGTAAAGATTTACAGTTTAGTGAGTTTACAGACCACTAGGCCTATTCTTCATTTTTATTCGTCTGTGATTGAGAGCAAAGTCTAAAAAAAATTTACAACTGTGACTGTGACACATTGTGCATTTTTGTAAAGGAAAAGAACGACGAGTAACTGTCAGTCCTGTCAATGACTGACTGAAGTCTGGTCTTCTCAGGAACGTACAGCATAAAAAGTTACAAATTCACAACTGGGTCTAAACTCTAAACGAAAGATAAGTGGTAAAATGTGTCTTTTTAATTAGGCTTCAGCGAATACTTTAGGCCTACATTAATTACATTAAAATATATGCTTAATTAATATATGTAGGCTACATGTTTTATACCATCATCATCTGTCTCGCTGTTCATGCTTGCCATGTTGTTTTTATTTACTAGATCTCTAAATACCGGAAATGAACGGAAACTGTTTAGAACCTTACTGTCCTTAACTAGTAGAGTCTAAGTTACAAAATTGACCATGGCTTGAAATTATAAGTTCGCTATAATATAAGAAGACACATGAGATTTACATGTAGATCTAGATTCTAATTCATTAATGATAAAACTACATTATATCAATATATTACGATATAGATCTAGATCGAAAATCTAGATTCTAGTCATTCTAGCTACTGAGCTAGATCTAGACTAGATCTAATCTAGATTCTAGATCTAGATTTTTAAGTGTAGTTTAGTGTAGTGTAGTGGTTAGATCGAACTTTTCAAAAAATTGCTGATTAGGCCTAATGCCTAATAAATTATTAATAATACTTTGATAGTAAATACTAATCTACTTACTAGTAATACTGTAATAATAATAATATTAATAAATATTTTTTAATATTATTAATTAATAATTATTATTAATATTAATAATAAATATTAGGATTAGGCCCCTAATAAAATATTTTAATATAATAAGATTAGGCCTAATTAATTAGAAATACAATATAATACTATATTATAGGTGCTAGGCCTATATAATATAAATATAATTAATTAAGCCTATTATTATAAGTAAATATATAAAATTATAATATATTATGTAGGCTCTACATAATATATATATATGTATATATATATATATATATATATATATATATATATATATATATATATATATATATATATATATATATATACTAGCTACATACCCATCCTCCGCGGGGGTGCGGACAGCACCGGGTGACACCATTTAGGGGGGTGACACCAAGGCAAAAAATAGCAAAATATATAGAGAAAAACTTGAGGGGGGTGCAAATCGAAAGTTTGAGGGGAGGTGCAAATCGAAAACTTGAAAGGTTATCCCCGGGAAGGGTCGCAACGCCTCTGGGGGTGACACCATTAAGTGCCGCACCGGGTGACACCCGACCTCGCTACGCCACTGGTCCTCCGCCACTGTGAATCTTTTTAAAATGTACCAACTTGGGAACAGAAATAAACTAAACGCAAATGCTTATAGCGGTGCTTTGCCACAGTGTGGTTATGGATATTACCTCAAAGTCTACCTGCTGGGCGCAGATTGGGGTCCCCGCAATGGGGCTTACATTCCTTCGGATGCACTTCAGTGTGAATATGGGTATTCAACGCTCTCACGAACTTCCGCCCATACATCTCTACTCCCCGAACCAAAGGCGCAATTTAAACCGCCACCAAAAAAACTTTTTTTCCTGGCCGTCTGCGCCCAGGGAGAGACTTTCAAAATCTATAGTGATGACATGAGGGCTAACACACTACCACCCGTTTTATATTATATATATATATATATATATACATATATATATATACATATATATATATATACATTTTTATATATATACATATATACATATATACATATATACATATATACATATATACATATATAAATATATACATATATACATATATAAATATATACATATACATATATACATTTATAAATATATAAATATATATATATATATATATATATATATACGTGTATATATATATACGTATATATATATATATATATATATACGTATATATATATATATATACATATATATATACATATACATATACATATATATATACATATACATATACATATATATATATATATATATATATATATATATATATATTTTAAATGTATTTCAGATTTCACTAATTGTATAGAAAACACATTGCTTATAGAAACAAACACACAGACAATATTAAAATGAAACCCAGTCAAATTCCCCAAAGCAACAGAAAATCACTGAGGATTAAAAATAAAGAATCTGAAAGTCTTTTAGAAAGTGCACCTGTGCAAAATAAAAAACAAAAAGTTAGCTTGAAATCAAGTAAAGGATTGCCTAAAGAGGAAATCACAAATACCACCTTTGGCGACACTGTCGGTAAGAGAAAGGTAGCCTCCAAATCTAAATCTTTTCAATTGAGCTTGTCAAGTGGCCAACAGAGAGCAGAAAGCAAAACAAAGCATCTGGATGAAAATTTTCTTCTTGATATATATCACAAGCGGTTAAGAACCCTTAAAGGCATGATGGGTTTTACAGAAGATATTCAAGTTTTTCATACACTTTGTGATCGCTTTGAAAAACTAAGGGACACAACTAAAGCCGTTGGTATGTGTAAATATATGAGAAATCAATTTGAATACTTTGGCATTCCAACTCCTCAGCGCAGAGATGTATACAAAAATGTGAGTACAATTTTAAATTGTTTACACTATGGTGTATATATTTTCACAATTTAATTGACATATAGTACTTTATAAGGCAAGCAACAATATTATAATTTTATTTATGCACATTTGTATGGGGAATTTAACTAATTGTATCCTGACATGATTAGGTTCAATGATAGGCTGATGAATTTTTTTTGGATTAGCTGACTATTGGTAACTCCTTCAAAGACTGCGGGATTTGTCCAGGTTGTTGTACATCTTTAATGGGATTTCTTCACCCCATCTATATTGCTTTCCTCACTTATTCGATTACAGATAATATTATTGTGGGAGTAGATTATGAACCCTCTATCGTAGGTGCATATCCTTGCTCATTTGACTACCAATATTTTTTTTAAAAAGCTTGAAAAATATTTATAACTTTACAATTTAAACTATAATTAATTGTTCACAATTTTATATGAAACTATGTACAATGGAAGACTTTTTTTAGATAAAAAAATTAATTAATTTTCAGTATATGCACATTATATGGTAAATGAATAGGCACATACATTACACATCAACAGAAGAAGTATAAAATGAATTGATTAAAAACTTTTCATTGTTAAATGTTATTTAACATTATTCAGCTGTGGAAAGATGTTAGACTACTTAACTCATCTGAATTAAGAACACTGGCTTGTCAAACATGGTTTTCACCAGAGAGAGAGTTCCAGTATTTTACTGCCGAGTTATTAGAGAGGGAGGTCCTTAGAATCTATTCAGATGATAACCAATCCCCTGAAAATACTGTTTTGAAAGCATTGGATTTTGTGAAGACTTTTTTGCTTCATGAGAAAAGCTGGTGGGATACAGTTGACACTTTAGCCCCCAAAGGTATTGTGAAATTTTAACTTTTTGTGTAATTCTTTTTCATATAAAAATAAAGATAACTTGTAGTGTATCTTGCTCATGTGTATTTGCCATTTCCTTACAACTGTAAAGTGGGATTAAAAAAACATATTTATAAGTGTCTTTCCCAAGTCCCGAGCAGATCGAAATCCCTTGCATAAATTTTTTTTAAATTTGTAAATTGAATATTGAGTTTTTTGTCTCTATAATTTAGTTGTAGGACAGTTATACAAACAGTCTCCAGATGTCGTAGGACCCGTATTGGACCAGTGGAATGTGGATAGAAACCGCTGGCTGTGTAGGACATCTATTATTTTCCAGCTTGGTTATAAAGCTGATACAGATGCAGAACGATTGTTTAGGTACGAGTTATAAAAGTACAGTTGATTTAGTAAAATGTTTCTGGAAGTACTAGAGAAGTGTCTGTGATGTAAAAGTTTTAAATTATAATACAAAGTTAGGAAAGCCATACAAATTAAAAAAATATTAATATAGTAAATATGCATGCTTTATCATGAAAATGAAACAACTTTCATTCATTTTACTATGTGCTGTTATCACTAATCACTCATTGTTTCTTCTCTATCTTAAAAAAACTCATACCTTCCTCTGTTATTAATTAATCAATAAATAAAGTATTGTAATTTGGGAAGTTTAGCTTGCTAGCAAAAAATTCATTAAGAACTATTTCTATCTGTCAATAGATTAACAAAGTATTTAAACATTCCAGATACTGTTTAAAGGTGGGCAATGAGGAAGAGTTTTTTATTCAAAAAGGCATGGGATGGGCCTTAAGGGAATACCACAAGACAGATCCTGAGGCAGTACGCAACTTTGTGTTAAAGAACAAAAGCAAATTGTCAGCTTTAAGCATTAGAGAAGCTTTAAAGCATGATAAATGATCATACTGTGTATGTTTGTGCTACTATATAAAGAGACTGTTACCATAAGTATGTACAGGATATAAATACATGAATACAATTGTAATTTATAAGTTTATTGTGTATAGATTTTGTAAACATGTATTAAGGAAAATACTATATTTTTAATAAATGCTTTTGTAATATAGAATAATAAACAACGAATAACCATATTAAGTTTTAATATAATCATAACATTTGTTAATGTTGCTTTGTTGAAAATAATACATTTCTATACAAAAAATTCTACACATAATTCAATAAAAAAAATCACAACTTTAAAACTACTTTGTACTTTACTTATTGCTAAAATACCAATACCATTGTTATGTATAGCACACTGCTTGCTAATGCTATATTTACAAAGAAAACTAGTGTCTATCCTGATACATGTATTTTTCATTTATAATATAAAACAACGGTGGTAACTTATTCCCCTGGAGACATAATGCCTAGTTAAATCTAATTTTATAAAAATAAAATCATGATCATTTAGTTATTTTACAATTCTGCACAATAAAAATCAGGTATATTTTATTTTAAAATAATTGTTTACAATCTTTTTCTACTTTATAAGAATCATCAAGTTTATTAATAATGTGTCTATAATTTGTAAATGATGCTCAGGGTTGCCTTATAGTAACAAAATTCAAAGAATATTATTTATTATTATTAATATTATTAAAAAAGTTCTATTTTTAAGGTATACTTGATGTACAAATTTCATTGTGTAACTGTTGTGGTTGTCTTATATGCAAAAATAAAATCTGTTTAATGAAAAAAGTATTACATTAACCTTGAATAATTAAAGCTGCCACCATATGAATTACATCAATGGAAAATCAACATAAACAATTTAAAAAAAAAAAAAGAAACCAATGACTGTAGGTTTCCATTTAAATTCTATTTAGCTTTAACAGAAAAATGTTCATGGCACTTAGATCTAAATGAACATAAAGAAAATGAATAACAGTTAACCATGATTCAGTTGGATGTTCTGTATATGTTTATCTAATAATAATCATGTGTAATTCAAGTAGTATGAAAGGTATAATGAAAACATTGAGCAATGCACTTTAACACAGACATTTGAAAATGTTACCCTTGAAAAACCTGATATATACTTGACACAAATTTCATTCTCAGAAGGCCCAAAAAATTTAATAGGGTCTACAATCACTTTAAAATGAAATAGTACTGAGTTATGAAAGTCCTAAAATTTCTTCTGTATCTGGGTCGATGTCTATGTCATAGAAACATGGGCGGGTTGGAAGTCCTGGCATAGTGCTCATCTTTAAAGAAAATGTTTGGTGTAATAAAACAGTGGAAAATATAACTGCACAATGCTTAGTTTTATGATTGAATTTGGTAAATTAGCTTTCAAGTCATTACATAACTTAATAAAATATTATGCTGAAAAGCCACATGAGCAACATAAACAAAAAAACTATGCATTAAAAACAAAAGCTCAAGAAATACTTACAGTTCCAACAAGGGGATAAATAAAGCCAGCGCCAATGCTTGCTCGAGCCTCTCTTATGGGCAATATGAACCCTGTAGGGGCACCTTTAAGCTCAGGTTTATGTGACAAGGAAAGATGTGTTTTTGCCATACAAATTGGAAGGTCATTAAATCCCTGAAAGCAAGATAAATTTCAATAAATGAAATGTCATTCGATTCCAGACAAAACATGGCCATAATGCAGAGAGATTAAAAAAAAAATCATTTAAATTTGATAAAAGGAATGTTTTTCTAGCACTAAAAACAGGTCATAAGGCTTAAAAGTAAAAAAATGTTCATTTAAAAAAATGTTCATTTAAAAAAATGTTCATTTAAAAAAATGTTCATTTAAAAAAATGTTCATTTAAAAAAATGTTCATTTAAAAAAATGTTCATTTTAAAAAATGTACATAGGAGCGTGTACAGACCTGCTTCTTATACCGCTCTATCTGTTCTCTAGCCAGCAGTTCAAGCTCAATGCCAGCTGCCCCATAAATTTCTTTAGCAATTGTTTCTATCTTTGTTTCAATTTGCTCCTGAAGAAATAACAGAAATTGTATAAATCATGCGCAGATACCTAAAGTATTGGGACATTTTAAAACACTTGGTACCCTTGTGTCTTTGAATGAGTCAATATTGATTTTTTAATGAAGGAAAATTTTTTTAGGTGAAATTTGGAACCTAACCATAACATTTAGAGATAGCCTTAATTAATTAGCATACATTTTTTTAAAATGGTAGCCTACCCTGCCCTAGAACATAAAACTTTATTAACACAGAACAAACAAAGGAATTTTTAAATTTTATTCATACTGATATTCGGGCAGGTCGTCAACTAAAATATTTGAGCTTTTAAAAAATAATCCTTTAATTACTCATCTAAGCTTAATATATTATCATTTTAAAATATGGGCACCATATGTCTCATACGATATGACAACATCCAACACAGGTAACAAAGACATCTTTCAAAGTACCAAATAAAAGAAATGACCCGGTGATTTCTGTTTAAAGTAGTAATTTAGCCACTTACTTTGACATCATACAGGAACTTGAAGTTGCTGGGTTGCCTAGTGGCCTGGTCCACAGCTGTGGCTAGATCTGTGGCCCCTCCTCCTCCCTTGGCCCAGTGGTAGCATATGACAGCATCAAAGGCACCATTTTCTCTAGATATTCTCTGAACAAGCTCCAATTCAGCATTGGTGTCAGTGCTAAAGAGAAATTAATATGATGGAAAATTGCAAGTTTAGGGCATTCAGTTTTATAAAGTGTCTACATTTGAATTAAATCAATTACTCAAACCTATTTTACAATACAATTATTTAATATTCCAGAAATTATTTTTCCCCAATCAACAACTATTCTTAGTATTTAAATCAACATTAAAGGTGCTTTAATACTAACTTATTCAATGACTCAGTAAGCTACATTGACTCAAATGTAGGTTGTGCTTATATTAAGAATTACTAAATAGAAAATTGGTAACTTCAGAGAATTCATCCTGGTTAGTTATTTTATTATATTCATAAACTTACGCAAAGCCATTGATGGCAACAACGACAGGTACCCCAAACTTGTTTGCATTTTGAATTTGTTTGATTAGATTACTGCAACCCTGCTCTACTAGTGTCAAATTCTGGAAAAAAGTTAAAAATTTGTAATATTCCATATGAACACATCACATTATTTTCTTACAAAAAAATCAATTCATCTCATACCAAGTAAGTCATTCCAAGGTTTGTTAGGTAGCTAAATATTAAAAAGTATTATTTTATACCAAATAAAATCAAATGATTTATTGTTAATAAAATAACTCAATTTCATACACAATAACTCAATAAAAGGTGTATTATTAAAATTATTTCATCAAAACAAATCAAATGATTCTCTTACAAAATAAATCATTTGATATCAACAAGGGTTGCTAAAGACCGTTCCTGAGTCCACCCAACTTTGATGGGTACCTAACTCATGTTAGGGAAAGTAAAGGCGGCTGGGCATAGTGCTGACCACGCTATCTCTTCATATGCCGAGGTCACAGAAACAAGTGAACTCTACTTCACTTGCCCCATAGACCGTCAGGTTTGAAAGGGAAACTTTACTTTTAAGGGTTGCTAAATGTATTAAAACTAGCAATGAGTTGACTGAGAATACAGACCTCTTCTCTGTACTCTTTTGGTAAAGGCACACCAGCCACCACAGTTGGGCCACCCCCATGCATCTTGAGGGCTCTAACTGTGGCAACCAGCACAACTGCATTAGGCTGCAGACCAGAGTAGCGGCACTTGATGTTGAAGAACTTCTCCATTCCAATATCAGCTCCAAAACCAGCTTCAGTCACTGCAAACATAAAACAAAATGATTTTGTAAAAGCAATGCTATAAAAGGAATAGCGTGGCCATATGGTAGAGCTTACAACAAAATACTGCTACGCTCAAGTCTTGAGTTCAGATCCTGAACTCAAATGTGTAGGATGTCCCTGAATCAACCCAGATCTGGTGGGCACCTGACTTATACTATGGAAGCTAAAATAGCTGGGCCTAGAGCTGAACTTCACTTCATCTACCTCATGTGTCTTGTGCACATGAAAAGGTCAATGTTGTAAAATATAAATTATTTTTACAAAAAATTATTCAATTTCTTACCCACAAAGCCATTTTCTCCAACTAGCTTCAAAGCGATTTTGTCAGCAAGGATGGAAGAATTACCATGAGCTATGTTTGCAAAGGGGCCCGCATGTACAAATACTGGTGTACCCTGGATATTTCAAGATAAAAATGGATACTTGAATTATTAAGCTAAAAATAATCCATATTTATTTTTTATAGATCATAAAAAGTATAACCAATCCTACAGCTCAGGCATAAATACATGATTTCCTACTGGGATTAGTCATAGTTAAATGAAAAGATTGCTACCTCTAATGTTTGCATTAAATTTGGTCTGATGGTATCTTTCATTAGGACAGCCAATGCTCCACCAACTCCCTACAATAAAAAGATAAGCAATAGAATGAATGGTTTAACATGGTGCTTTGACTATCATTTTGCTATAACTATTGTTTACAATAAGATAAAGAGTAACACTTAAAAAAGTAGTTTGGTAGTCAAGCTTAAAAATTGCAAAAAACAAGCCCTACCAAGTAATTAGTGCTACCAGTAAGGTTAATACGGTTAAGTTTCCTAACGTAACAAATAAAACAGTTGCAAACGTACCAGATCATCAGCAGTGATGGGTTCCCCAGCCTTACTGCTGGCCACTACCATCCTGCCTAGTCTTTCTCTCATGTCTCGCAGGTCTGTTGTTAATGCCAGCACTGCCATTATTTCACTGGCAACTGTGATATCAAACTGGACCTGGAGTTGGCATTAAAAGATTTAGCGGTATTAAACTAGGTAGGAAGGTATCATTAAAAATAATTATTTGGTTTCTAAAGTACTTAAAATTAATGGTACTTAATTATTCACTACAGTTATTTTAAGAAAATATAAAAATAAAATTTTATAAAAATGTGATTGAATTTCATCCTTATCAGTCCATTTTTTTCAAAAAAGGAAAAAAAAAAGCTTTGAGATTTTAAGGTGTATCCATTTGTATAAAAACCTGACTCCAGCTACACCAACAACTAATTTCTTGACAAGTGTGGACTTTAACATTTATACCTCTCTCTCATGACCTTTCTCTTGAGGACCTTGACCTATGGTTATTTTGCGAAGAAATCTATCATTTGTGTCCATCACTGAAAAACAAGAATCAAAATATTTAGTCACACTATGTTAGGAAATATAATTGTAAAAAAACTATAAATTGTGTGCTGGTGTGACAAGAAATATTTGTATTTGAAGAATATCAATTTAGTACATTGGCACTATCACCGAAAAATAATTTTTAAACTATGTAATGTTTCTATCAAAAACTTTTCTTATATGTTAAAATTTACCTCTCTGCCACGTTATTGTGTCTTTATCAATATCAAGACGCACAAATCTCTTTATTTCTTCAGGGGTTAGTTCCTTAGGGTCAGTTTTAGTTATTCCAAGTTTCTGGAAACAAAAATTTTAAAGAAACCCTCAGAAGAGCTAAAAACTAAGGGCTTTCATCAACACATTGTAGTCAGTTATTAACAAACTAACAATCTCTTACTGATGAAAGAATAAAAGCTTCTAAAAACTCAGCTGTTCCCAAAGTTTGTGGTTAAACTTTTTACTTTTATTTTAAAGAAAATAAAATTTTTAGTTAAATCTTTCTATACCTTAAACATACTGCTGTAATCAGTTTAAAAAAAAATCCTTTCAATGTTATCAAATATTCTAATTACTTTCAGTCTCCTTATCTGTATTGGGCAGAAGTCACGCTGTCCTTTATTATCTGGTACCAATCTTTTGTAAAGTGCCGGATCAGTTTGTGTAGCTTCATGGAACATTCTGGCCTCTATGGCTGCAGCCAGAAGGTTGTTGGCTGCAGTTATGGCATGCAAGTCTCCAGTCAAATGCAAGTTGAACTCTTCCATGGGAATAACTTGAGAGTAGCCTCCTCCTGCTGCTCCTCCTGCAATGGACAAAAAATTTGTTTTGATAAATTAAGGAATAATTTAAAGTGGATAAAGTTTAAAGTAGTTTTCGATTTGTACTTCCAAATTTAAAAAAAAATGTGTATCATCCATTTTGGTTTTAATTTAACATGATAATTTTATTAAAGTATCCATCTAAAACACTAGGAACAATGAGGTATTATTATAAGACTTTCAATTATTGAAATTTTAAAACTTTTAAACCAAGTATTTTATAATTACAGAGAGCTAAGAGAAAAACAAGAGCAGCTGATACCTTTAATACCAAAAGTTGGTCCCTGTGATGGCTGGCGGACACATGCGAAGACATTTTTCTTCAGATGAGCTCCAAGAGCCTGGGCCAGTCCTACTGTTGTGGTACTTTTTCCTTCACCCAGTGGCGTCGGTGTGATTCTTGTAAGTAACATACAAACAGCACATAAGTGTTATGAATAGTATCTCAGGTATTGCAAGGGTATTAGAGTATGTGTGTTGTGGAATGATTTATATTAATAAAAGATTGTGACAAAGTACGTAAGGATCTGATGTGTGAGAGAAGGATCTTGTTGCTGGGGAAAATTATTAGAACAGTCTTAATCATATTGTACTAGGGTGTAGAGGTATTCGTCTGCCATCGTGAATACAGTCTTTGTATACCTTGTGGAAGTGATTGCCCGTTTGTATTTAGCCATGCCATAAACTATGGAATGAACCAATGCGCTCCTTTTCAGTTATTGCCTATAAAGCCTTACAAGGCCAACCCTGTCCCAAACTTGCATTGCAATAGTAAGGTGTAATGTTAATAGAAATAAAATGGGTAGTGTTCGTATCCTCACAAATTCAAGACAATTACAGGTACAATGGATGTTTCAACCTAAGGTCTCCGCCAGCACACTGCAGCTACTATTTATATTCATATAAGGCGATGTTTTATTTTGTCTTATTAATGTAAGTTGTGTAATATTATAAGAGAGACGTAACTACACTGAAATTGTCAATATAACATCAAGATACTATAGGGTGTGTAATGAAGTTAAATTTTCTCAATGTATGTTTTGTGTCAAGGTAATTAGAGAAAAACAAATACACTTACACAATTTTTGTTTGATTACTTGTATACATTTTAAAATATACTTTTATTTTAATGCTACTTTCAAATTCTTTTCTTTCTTTTTAAACATGGGAAATGATGTTTTTTTTAAATAGATAGTTACCCTGCGACAACAACATATTTCCCATCCTTCTGTTTGTTAAGTCTTTCCAAAACTTTCAGTGACACTTTGGCTTTCTTCTTCCCATAGAGATCCACTTCCTCATGACGCAGGTTGATCTCACTGGCTAGCACTGACACATCTTTTGGAACTTGAGATTTGGCAATATCTATGTCACTGGGAAAAAATAAACAATTATTGGAGTTTTAAACATGGCATTTTTTAAAAAAAATGTAATGCTTCGAGTAGTATGAGAATAAAGAACGTTACATTAATGTGGTTATTCTACTATCACATCATTTTTTAGAGATTCTGAGTCAATATTTGGAATGTAAAGTTTAGATAATTCTATATTATAAATCATAAATTAGATCATAAAATACATTACAATACATGACATTACAAAAGTAATACACATTTTATTCTGTTTATTTTTTTAAAGTTTGTTTACTAAATGAAAAATGACTTGGGCAGTTATGTAACCATTTAATTTGATATGAATTGGTTTTTTTAATCATTAAGAAAAAAGAAAATTGTATAATTTCACAAGGGAAATTATTTCTAAAATCTCTTAATAGAGTTCTTTAGAACAACCCACCTAGGAACTGGATCCTTGAGGGCCAATGGCAAGTACTGAATATTCCACCCAGTAGTGGTCTACATAAGAAAAGAAGTTTTTTTTTAGTTATCCTAACAAAGTGAAAGATATAATACAGATCTCATAAATTTTTAATATTGGGTTAGGGCCATCTAATTGTATGATTGCTCAAATATTTAGTGTAACCTCACCATTTAAAATTCAAATTCTAAGCATGATGATTTGACATGATTTAATAGCTTTTATCTGTGTTGTGACCATCAGATACTTAACTTCACAGTAAAATGCATGCTTTTGGGGGTTGACAAATGAAGATGATAAATTAAAAACAAATTTTTTTATCTGTGAAGTGAACTTTTTGTTAGTAAATTGCTGAATTTCACAAATTAGAACACAACAATACAAACAGATCAACTAAGACAAAACAGTAAACAAAAATTTATAACAAGTAATGTGAATAAAACATTTTAATCATCCAAAATGAGATCTGTTATTTTAATTCTTAAAAGCAAATGTTAACTATGAAATCCAACTCAATTCAAAACAATAAACTTAAAACAATGTTAGAAGAAAAAAATAAAATTAAAAAAAAAAAGAGTCCTACAAACTAGAAAAAAAAGGTTCAAAACTAAAAATAAAGAAATGAAAAGCAAAGAAAACAAAGAGTTTATACCTTACTAATGCAGAAATATTTTGAAACATTTCCTTAAAATTCATTTGCATTTAAACAAGTTGAAATATATTGAGTTTAACCTAAAAATAGATCTACAAAACCAGATTTATTTTTTACTGACAGCAAATATATTATCAATACATTAAAAAAACTTAAAGGAATACAATTAAAAGAAGAAAAAAAATCTTTTAATAACATCAGTTTGAAGGTAGCTTAAAATAAGTGGATTTAAAAAAATATATCTTATTTCTTTAGCAACAATATATCCTTGAATGTTTCCAGTATTTTAATGAATTTATTTACAGTTGTATGGTGTCTCTAATACTGATTTATATCCTAAGGAAAATGGGCCACAGTAGACTTCAAAATAAAAAAGTAACATATCACTGACAGGAGAATCATAATTAGGTCTATACAACTGACATTCACATTTCAATTGGATGGTTCCAGTAGTGAAACAAGAAATTAACAATAATGACTGATCCAAAAACAACTAAAACACATTGAGTATTTATGTAAGATTCCAGTAGAAAGGCAACACTGAAGTGTTACAAATTGAGTAATGAGTAAAAATATAAAAATATCTCATTGGTAAAAGAATTAAAAAATAAAATTTTTTTCCAAATTAAATGCTTTCATTTTCCAACAAGACAAGTAAAAAGTTATAGAGGATAAAAAAGTGACAAGTCAGATCTCTTAAGCACAAAAAATTATGCAGTACAGCAAGATGAACACGTGATATGACCAACGATATGAATGTTCAAACAACATCTCTGTGCTTGTATGATACAATGGAATGTAAGTGTCTTAATCTTCTTGCTTCTTACTTACGGCCAGTTTTTCATAACTCTTTCTGGCCTGATCAACTGTATTTCTCAGCAGCATGGCCACTGTCATGGGGCCGACCCCACCAGGGACTGGGGTGATCCATGAGGCAACTTGCTTGGCAGATTCATAATCCACATCTCCTACAAGGCGATATCCTCTTGGTTTAGTTGCATCTGGAAAAGTTTGTAGCCTTTAATGAAACTGATAAAAAAGTTTGCTCACTTTTGAGTTTTGTCAACTGACAACTTTGTATAACAAAACATAACTTTTATTTAAAATGTTATCTATATGTGATCTCATTTTTTAAATTTTTTTACCTCCATACACATTTCAGAAGTAATTACAAAAAGGGCCAGACCCACTCTCTTAAAATGATATCTATAATGCCCCACACGTGGACTAAAATAGATGTAATTGTATTGATGTGTTAAAAAAAATAAACACAAGAACATTAAAAAAAAAACCTAACCCTTTTCTCAGAGCATATCTGAGTGTAAGTCATTCAATACTGGCTAACATTTAGGTATGCATTCATGATATCCACACAGTGGGTGTGTCGGCCAAACTTATGTTTATTTTTGTGGAGGGCAGAGAGAAAAGATGGTGCCGAAAATGTTATTACAGATGGATGACCCCCCCCCCCACCCAGAAAATAATCCTAGAGCTAGTTTTTTTTTTTTTACCAGGCAATGAGTTGATGCCACAATCTATCACCACAGCTCCAGGCTTGATCCAGTCCCCTTTCACCAGCTCAGGTTGACCAATACCCACAACCAAAATATCTGCCCTTTGAACCTATTGATCATTAAGAATTATATAATGTGGGTCAAACAACATGTTAGCTTAATAATTACTAAAGAGGTAAAATTAGATACGTCCAGAACATCAAATGATTTATGATAAAATACAAACAAATATTGTAAGTATTTACAGTCTGGGTTTTGGTCGTACCTCTGCCTTAAGATCAGCAGTCCGTGAGTGACAGATGGTCACTGTAGCATGGTTCCACAAAAGCAGGTCTGACATGGGGGCTCCAACTATTTTACTACGGCCAACAACAACTGCGTTCTTTCCTTTGACGTCCACCCCTACATTTTTTTGAATAAAATCAATGCATGGTTCAGAGATGACCCAACAGCTATTGGAAATTTTGTTTCGTATGAGATTATACATCCAACAATTCAAGGTAATTTCAGGTGGAAATTTGAAATTTTTAGGAATTTCTAGTGTAAATAAAAAAAATGTGAAAAAAAAAAAAATTCAAAGGAAAATAAAAGGAAAATCTAATATTTTCAAAACATTTTAAAGCTTTTTTAAAATGCTTATACATTAAAACATAATTTATGTTAAATTTGTTGAAATTTTAAAAACTAATTTAAAATTTTTAATAGAAATTAAATGTTATACTAACAACTGATTTAACATAAATTATGTTTAAATAGAAGTATGGAGTGAAAACCTTACCTGTTCGTTTGATAAGTTCCATACACCCTCTTGGGGTACAGGGCAAGATGCAACTATCCAGATCACCACGGGCAAGTCTCCCAGCATTGTCTTGGTGTAAGCTGAAAAATAATTCACAGACATCCAGCATGATGTACCCTCTAATGTGGGTGAATGGCGAGATCTGAAAGTATACTTCACAACACTCAGATCAGCAAGGTGTTTATCTTACTACTCCACACATCCTTTACCAATCTATGGGACAGTGAGGTTGGGCGGTACAACACATGACTATTAATTGTTTCATTTTGAACTTTGTTTCTGTTAGGTAACTCACTCAAGCGATAGCTCCAAGAAATGACCACACTATTACTTATAATGAAGAAATAAAAGTAGCTTGAACACAATTTCTGTAATAAAGTAGAAGAATTTACGTAACAGCAATGTAAAATACAACATTACTTACCCATCAACATCTTTACTCTGAAGAATGGCATTTGTGACCAAATGGGCATCTATTACATTATCACTCTCCAGTGGTAGCTGGAAAATTAACAGTTTTATCACAATTAACCCTTTATCTACTGACGATACTTATAAGTACCACTTTAATTAAATGCCTGTATTATTTTTAATTTAATACGAATTTTAAAAATTATTGAAGTAATTAATAGTATTATCTCCCCTGAGTCGCCGGTAGTCGGAGGTATCAATGTTTTTTGAAAATTACTGGTGCGGCGCAATTTTCAATGTCTTGCTATATCGGTAGTTCACAATTTTTCTATACAGTTCTCACACACGTTCTTGATTTCTCTTTGTTGTACCTTATTTTTCAAGTTTTCAACCCCAAATATTTTTTATTGGCAACTTCAATAGTCAGGCAAACGCATTTAACTTCTAGTTATACATTTTTAATCAAATTGTCTTTGTATTAGATCGATGTTTACAAGTGGACTTATAAGTACCGTCAGGGCACACGGTCATTTTTTTAGTATTTTTAGAAAATGGCAGATTTTTTATGTGGAGTTACATAAATATTGTCTTGATAATTAATTATCGAAATGTACTCAAAAAATGATATTTACACATTTATAAGAAGTTTAGCATATGGTTTACCTAAGAAATATTGTAATTACATGTTAATTTCTAGTAGTAAAAAACTAACAAGAATAAAGGTATTAGTTGCAGGCTCGTTTACAAGGTTTAGTTTACTTCATTTGTATACCAAAGCCTAGTTCTAGTTGTAAGATTTAATTTGTTAGTTATATTTACTGCACTGAACTGTCTTGCCTACAACAACTAGCATTTACATAATGTATACATGTAGGCTAGTAATAGTCCATACTTCTGCATAAAGTATTGATCTATAAGGTAAATTTTAATCAGTAAACAGAAAGGAGTAGGCCACTATGGCTATCCTAAACACATTGGGCTCACTTCAATTTATGAACTTCGCACTGTAGTGTAGGCTTGTCATAACATTCTAGTAGGCTACAATTATACTAGTATTACTGGTAGTTGCGTGCTGAATGACTAGGCTTTTGTTTGTTAATGCGGCTCATTGTACTAGCTATTGGAAGCTTCCAGCAAAATCATGTTCATTCCGGCAACCGTTGCTACACCAGAAATTCCACAGTCAAGATTGAGGGAGCATGACATGTCGACTACTTTTGCTGTGTTTGAGGTCTAAGATGTGTTCCGATAGAAAATCCAGTAAAAATCGTACTCAAAATATTCTTTTGTGCTGTATTTATGTGTGAAAATTACAAAAAGTGATTGTTATAATGATTGCCATGTTATTAGTTAATAAATTGTATCGTGTGTTCCTGTTTTGTAAAAAAATTTTTTTTTCAAAAAAATGTCCTAGTTTACTGACGGTACTTATAAGTACCAATATCTGTTTGGGCCATTAAAAATTTATGAAACGAAATTTCCTTCGATATATGCTTTAAATGTGCCAAAAGCAATATAGTAACACATTGTTTA
Organism: Physella acuta; assembly: GCF_028476545.2. NCBI lineage: Eukaryota > Metazoa > Mollusca > Gastropoda > Physidae > Physella > Physella acuta. The sequence goes on along the minus strand of NW_026732142.1, from coordinate 170,830 downwards.
AGTAAAAATCTCATTCAGAACATAATTTCGTAAATAAAGGGTTAAAATTATCATTGTCTATTAGATACAATAAATACCACACCATATCTGATTAACAATATTTACATGACTTTCAATAAATAAACAAGACAGTGTTAGAAATATATCCAGCAAAATTTTATTTCCAATGTTGTGATAATGATACTTTTTTTTTTAAAATAATTTCTATTGAATATATAGTTTGAAGCAGTAATAGGAAAGATAATACACTAACCTGAACAATAATTCCATGAACACTGATGTCATCATTTAACTTTTCAACACATGACAACACCTTAAAAAGTGTTTTATTACATTATTCATATGGATTTGTAATGGCTATTTAATATCTTATAAACTGTAAAAAAAAATTTAGACTCCTAAAAGTCTTTCTAAACGTAATCATAAATTCTGATAAAATTATCAAGCATTTTCAGATATAACACACACAAGACATCTCCTACCATAAAAGCCACATTTTCTCACCTCTTGCTGTGTGGAGGAACGTGGAAGTTTAATATGCTGAGCATTTACACCAACTTCAGCAGCAGACTTTAGCTTTTGGCCAATATAAACATTGGAGTCATCTCTATCCCCAACCTGATATAATAAAGTATATTTTTTAAACCCTGTTATGTTAATACCTAAATATAGAATATACCATTACAAGGTAAAGCAGACAATTGCTAGCCTGAAAGACTTGATTTTGGATACTAAACTCAAGAACAAAGGATGTCAATAAGTGCTTCCAGCTCTAGGGGGTACCTAACTTTATGTTAGGGAATGTAAAGGTGGCTGGACATAGAACTGACCAAACAATTCCTTCATTTGGTGACATAACACAAATATCTGAACTCTATTTCATCTACCCTACAGACTCAAAAGGATTATTTAAACTGAAGTAAAAAAAAACAAATTACATATCAATAATTTTGATTGATTTCTTGATATTTTTAAAACAAAATTTAAATGTATTTTAACTCCATCTTTTAACCTGTAAATATAATCTGTAAATTACTAATTTAGTGCTTATACCTGTACAATAGCAAGCCCTGGTTTGAAGTCTGGATATTTTTCTTGCAGCTCTAAAATCTCATTCTTCAACTGTGTCTTTATGTCACTGTCAAGGCATAAACACATAGCTTTATAAAAGTAATGTTGACAATGTTCTAAAATGGAGTATAAAAAGTCTACATTAAGTATGGCCTTATACCACACCTTTATTATACTTGCAATCAGAATTGTCTAACAGCTTTCTGTGGGTTATTCATGACCTACATCTAAATTTTAAATTAGGTGATTTTATTTTCATACATATTCATTAACAGGTCCCCCATTTAAAAGTAAGAATGGTAGGCTAGGACACATTCAATGTTTTTGTTCTAATCCCAGATATCAGATGTCAACAGCATTAATTACAAATTAACCTTACCACAATACAGTATGGCTGCACAATTAAGATATAGGCTAGAAGAAGATAATTAGTTTGAATAACCAAGCAAATGTTTTAATAAGTCATAAGCATCATTAGCTTTAATTGAGCATTGGATTGTAGAGACTACATATAAAGAAAAAACCCACAGAATTTTTTTAATTTATTAGATGTATGGGGGGGGGGGGGGGGGAGGAGGGGGAAGAGAGAGAAAAAGAAGAGTATGTGCATCTTCAAGGTTTGTGTTATAGCTAGAAGCTACAGGAATATAAAGCTGATAAACTTCAGGGTTCTTTTTACTTTTTATTACAATATAATTGGGGCAGCATAGATATAGCCATAATCAGCAGCTTCCAGCACAACAGCACAACAGGCAATCATTTATTTAGTCTTGGGCATCAGAGGAGGAGAGGTTTTTTAAGGACAGGCACCACGGATAAAATTTTTTTTTTTATTTAACACATTTCTGGTTGTTTAATAAGCTCATATAATTATAGTTGTTAAACTATAGACAAAAATAATATATAGCCCTCAATAGCAGTACTGGTTGCCATGGAAACCGCGAAAAGGTGTGAAAACTAACACCTTTTCAAATCGCTAAGGCTTTGTTCCCATAAGAGATTTTAAAAAGCGGATGAAAGATTTAGATTTCTCAAACCAAACTATACATTTCTACGTTTACTCATTGCGATAGCTTGTACTCAATTTTTAATACAAATTTTTACGTAAATGTATGTGCAAAAATTAGGGGGTGGTGTTACATAAATATCAATATTTCCTAAAGTATTGTAGCAAACTTAATGTACAAACGTAGTTTTGTAGATGGTATCATGCTGAATGCACGTGGAATGTTTTATTCTTGTATGACAAAGGGTTCCAAAGCCTTAGCGATTTGAATGTTGAATTTTGAGTAAAAATGCAAAGTTGAGAAAACGTGAAAAGAAGAGCTGGAAAAGGCACGGCGCGTTTTCTCTTATAGAAAACAGAAAAAAACGTCTTGTTATATGTGGAAGAACCATTTGTCTAATAAAATACGCTTTGATTTATGTTGTAAGTTTTAGACAGAATTTTTCTATGTAAGCAGAAAATATGTATACAACAGGTAATGAATGTATGACTATTAAGTATTACACATCCTATCAATCGAGCGGTATTCTCAGAACAGCTATTTTCAAACCAGATCAAGTTTTGTTTGTTAGCCGGTCTTTTCACTTCAAAACAATGTCTTTCTCTACTCAAATTGTAGCTTACACAAGTTTATTGCCTTATGATAATAGCCTACAACACAACACTGGGTACAACGCTTGAGGCTAGACACGCCCCCTCCACCCCACCCCACCGCTGGATAGTGCGTGAAGAACCGATGAGCCATAGATTACCAATGTTCATTCAACCGCGAATAACACATCTGTGTAGATAGGGTCAAGTACAGGGCCTAAGTGAATGCTTCTCAGCTATCCTATCTAGTATTTACATTCATTGCTACTACACCCTATACGGAGAGATGGGCATACACATTAACACATGTGTCGTATACAGTCCGGTGTAAAGCCTGATGAACGCGTTCAAGCCTATCACAGCATGCCGTAACTAGATTATAAACCGGCCGTTGGTTGAATGGCGAGAAGGGAATGAAGGGGGTAAAGGGGATGGACAGTACATTCTTCAAACTGATAGTCATGTCCATGACGCATTGTTTCAGCTTAGTATAAAGCGTACGAAACAGTGTTTAATATTGTTCCAGTGATAATCAACAGTGCATTTTTAGGCCACGTTTCAATTACTAAACTTAATGTTGTTGTATAACTTTAAAACAACAAATAGAAGAGTATACGCAAATGAGGTAAACAAACGAGACAGGCGATTGTTTTGTTTATCTAGAAACAAGATGGCTGCCTAGCACACGTGGTTAGTTGCAGCCTATCGTGAATTATTTTGATTTACTGTACTATAATATGATTGGTCAAGCGTATCAATGAATCTCTTCCCCTTCATAATTTTTACGCGCATGCCCTTATATGGAGTTTGATATAAAATTTTACTTTGTAGAAAACAACTTCTATCTCACTTATTTTTAGAACAAAAGAAAAGGTCACTACACCAGCGGGTACACGAGTGCTTGGCCCTTAGATTGCTGTAAAGTTTATGGTGCCCCGCGGGCCATAAATACATGTAATACCCGCTCGAAGATAGCCGCTGTCCGCGTAGTAGTGTGAAAACTTGTCGGGGGGTACCATGTTTCACATCGCAATAAACGGATAACCGTAAGCTGTAGAAGTCCGAGATGTTCGGGTTAGAGAGATAAAAGGTATTAGTATCGAATTAAGAAATAAAAATTTTGGGGAGCACAATTAAAATTTTATCGAAAACATGGGTATCTTGTTCCCTTAAAGTGACTTGGATGACGCCTTTTGCATTTTAAATGGTAGAGCTAAATTTGAACAGTTATTTTATTTTAAGACTTTTTGTGAATTGTAATAAAAATTGATCAATATACTCATTCTCTATTGTCGACCAAAATCAGTTATCATAATGGTGTCAAGGAAGTTGATGTTTTAGAAAAAGAAATTACTTTTGGAAATATAGCTGAACTTTTTAAACTGCTATAACATCATACGAGTAATTTATAATATCATAAATAAAAATGGTAGCTACCATTTTATTACAGATTCGCCTACCACCCAATATCATCAACAGGGTTGGTACTATAGGCCTACCATGTTCGCGGTCGCGTTAATGCAATATACATTATACAACCAATTTAACTGAGTCCCATAGTGTGGTTTATGTCACCCAATGCAACACCTTTTAAGTTGGACGAGTGGGCAAATGACTGTCTGACAGGGTCAAACATTGCCTACGATCAATAAAAAATGAAGACAGTCATCCTGTGGCTTACCATTTTAATAAGAATGAACATGTTATTAATACTTTTTTTGTGACTGCTGTCCATTTTAGCCATAATTTAATTTTAAAACCTGCTTGAACACTTGTCTTTAACTTGACACTACCCTTTTAATTACTAGATTTTCTAGATCTAATTAATAACATTAGGCCTAATTTTTTTTAAAATAGTTATTTTCAATAATATTGACAGGAAGTTATTTTTAAGGCATGGCGTATGTGACCTGACCTGTTCAAATAAGAGACTGACAAAATCACTAATCTAGAAGTAGATTATTTGGCATTGGACTATAAAATTAAATATAATATTAATATTAGTTATTCAATTTTTATTGCATGCCTATTGATTGTCAACTATTGAATTGCTAACAGTTGAGTACAGTAACATGCAGCGTGACAACTTTAACAGTAACCGTAACGTAACTGTCGTAACACTACAATAATTCACTAAACACTAGATTTTCTAGATCTAGTCTAGATATAACTTAGTTAACTAGATTCTACTTTTACTGTGACTTTACTACTAGAATCTAGATCTACTAAGTTTGAACTTACTTGGATGCTTTAGTTCCACTTAATACCTGTGCCATTATATAACAAGTAGGCAAATCAGAACTAGATCTAGACTAGTAGTTTCAGTTGACAGTTTTAGTCTAGACTCTAGATTTAGATGGACAGATAACTGAGAACTTTGACTCGATAAATAAAACGCAAGTGGAAAAACTTATCAGCGTGAATCGTGCTAACAATAAAAGGGAACGAACTCTCGTGAAATTGATCGCGTGCTTTCAGAGTTATGACATTTTGAATAAACGTCGCAAAATGTATTTAATTATTTTTGTCTCCACAAATAGTTATCCATAAATGTAGACGCTCACGCTTTTTAAAAAAAAAAAAAAGATACTACCCCCAAATTGCATTTTTGGGAAACAGCAGCTTTATAAATATTAACAGCGTAAGGGGGGGGGGGGGGGCGCGGCTGTGTGCAATTTTTTTTCTAGATGGCCTACAGGTAGGCTACAGGATATGAATATACTGGCCCTTCTTTTTCACACACAACAGCAAATGCAGGATAAAACCAACAGGGTTGCTAATTTTTCTACATGCCTGGGCCTGAACATCCACAGAGGGAAAAGTAAAGTTCTCAAAGTCAATGCATCAAACAGCAACCCTATAACATTGGCAGAAGAAGCCCTAGAAGAAGTGAATAGATTCACCTACCTTGGAAGTATTGTTGATAAGCAGGGTGGGACAGAAGCAGACATAAAAATAAGGATGGGCAAGGCAAGAGCAGTCTTCAACAAACTAAAAAATGTTTGGGGTTCTGGAGATTTAACCCTTGGAATAAAAATCCGGATCTTCAACACACTAGTAAAACCTGTTTTACTCTATGGAGCTGAGACATGGAGAATAACTGCTATAAATAAGAAGAAAATACAATAATTTATAAATGCATGCCTCAGAAAGATCCTGCGAATTCGCTGGCCTAAAAGAAAACCAACAAAAATGATGTTCTATGGCAACGGACAAATCAAATGCCAGTTGAAGTAGAAATCCTCCAGAGAAAATGGAAATGGATTGGCCACACACTCAGGAAGCCTGTATCCAGCATAACAAGACAGGCCCTCACCTGGAATCCACAAGGCAGGAGGAGAGGCAGACCAAGAAAGACCTGGAGAGTTGACCTGGAAGAAGACACCAAGAAGATTGGATACATCTGGTGACAGTTGGAGAGACTAGCCCTGGACAGAGACGACTGGAAAGCTCTTGACCTTGTCAGCAGCCTATGTCCCAATAGGAACAACAGGCAAACCTAACCTAACAAGGTTGGCCTAGTCTTTACTCATAAGCCTAAGTCTATTTAGACTATCTAGGACTAGGCTAAAGGACTCTCTCTCTCTCTCATATATACATAAATATATATATATATATATATATATATATATATATATATATATATATATATATATATATACATACATATATATATATGGCCTACATTGGGATGCTTTTCTCACCTTTTTAAAAACTAGTGTTTTTGAATTGATAACCTCACATCATCGACCAGTGACTACAAAAACAATAGGAAAATTGAAAGGCATCCACTAAGTAGAAAAATGCTGATAGTGAATTTTGTCACATAGGCACAAATTAGCAGTTGGCCTGTATCCATGCTACTTACTGTGGTCACAGTAGTACTAATCTAGTGATTAGATAAACCTTAGTGACTGGGCTCATAGTGTTCGAGCTGGGCCCAAAATTACTACATGACCTTTAGCCGCTAATTTGGTTAAAGATGAGAGGTTGATACTAAGGGGGACAACAAGATCAACTTTAAAATACATAACTTGTACTGGTACACAATTAATATTTCAATAGTGCACCATCTTAATGAGATCAGAAGTACAAACAGATCAAAAGCCAAAGTCACACTGCAAAAGATAGGTTTGTAAAATAAAAATAGTCTTTCAGCAGGAATATATATGAAGTGTTAATAATAAAATAGTTTGTATGAATACATTTATTATATCACATATATTTCTTAAACAGTAAATTAATTTGCACATTATCTCTAATTTCAGTGTTTGTTTGCAAACACTCTTTCAAACTTCTTAAAATTTTTCTACCCCCCCCCCCCCCCCTGAGATTTGTTGAGTTAACCATTACCATAGCAGATATCATTGTCAAAGTTGTGTGAGAATGATATTTTTCTCTCCCCTTAACTTATATCAATTAAGAATTTCTTTTATTTGTCATTAATAATAAATAGTATTTAAAAATAACACTTATTTATATTAAACTTCTTAAACATCATAGAACAACTCTGTTAACCTTCATTTTATTCATCAGTAATATCTTAAAAACACAGCGATCACAATTAATCTCATGTAAACTTGAAGAACAATACAACCAATCTCATTCAAATTTGGACCATTGTCACATCAATCATAACAAGTCATAAAAGCATAAACCCCAAAAATCATCATTCCCTATCATTTTATTTCTATCCTCCTCATCTTACTAATGTACAGAACTTTCACTAACTGGTGCAGATGTCTTTACATCTCTGTCAGATGTCTTTGCATTTCTGTCTGGTAAAGTAGTTTTGCTTATGTCACATTCAGATGATTCAGGTGGTTTCTGTTTATTTCTGTGTAATATTATCAGCAAGGCGATGAGGATTAAAAATTGGAAGCTTTTCAAGCATATGTTCAAGCCATTGAAGAAAAGCCTAAACTTCTCCCTGTTATAGAGAACACAGTAGCTTTCATCTGATGACCACAGCTCACAAGTTTGATCCACCACTTTGCCAAATAACACCGTTGAAGGAATGGTACCTGCAGATACATTTATAAAAAATATTGCAGAAAATACATAACTAATTAATTTATTTTTAATTAACACATACGTATTTGAACAGAAAATGCAAGCAAATCAAAATTTTGGGTCGGTAAAGCTCATGGTTGCTAAACAGAGAAGTCCCAAGTTTGAATCCGAGTGTAGATGATGCTTGATGGTTAAAATGAAACAACTGCTACCTATAGTTGTTTTTTTAGGTGGACAAATACTATGAAAGCAAATCCAAAAAGAAAAGCAGGCTGACATCGGAGTCAACTGTCCATAACAGGTTGACATGTACTTGTGTTGGGGGAAAACCTCTCCAACATTACAATTTAAACAAAGAAGAAGAAATAAGACAAATCATAAACAGAATAATTTCACCATATAGTCAAACACATTTTTAATTAGCAGAGTACAACCACAACTTAACAGCTAATTAACACATCAGAAATCAAATTAGGCTAATGAAGACAGTAGCTTAATGAAAATAAAACAAGGTACAGATTTTTTTGTATAAAATTACACTGGGTGGTTATAGAATCTAGTCAAAGCTTGCAGTAAGTAAGGTATTTCCTTAAAAAAATTAATATTATTTTAGAATAAAATTATTTCACGAGATTAAATGTGATGTTGATACCAGAATAGTAAATTGTATGTTAGTTTATAGTGTGCAGAGTATGATGCTGGTACAGTCTAAGACTGTGATAAATTATGCATCTAGCATAATGTATTATTAATTTGTTTAGCTGACACAGTCAAACTCAACACTAAAATAGGTTAGGCTTATAATATAAATACTAACCTGTCTTAGTGCTTAAACATTTCCCTTCTATGAGTTACTAGCCGATTCCCCATTTACCAAAGTTAAAGTAGGATGTGCTGACTCTACCATCCCCTACCATACATTACTACCTGATTCCCCACTTACCAAACAGAGTGTAGGTAAAGTTGCCTGTCCCAATAGCTAAGGACTGGTCCCGTTGTTCAACTGACCTGAAAGCATATTTATACAATAGCAGACATTGTAAGTAGATAAACTATACTATATAAAGGATGTCTTTCTTGACTCCATACATGACCAAAACAAAGTAGGTCTGAGCCAAAAAAAAAAAAAAGAGCTATAGAGGCAACTCATTAACAATTTACCTCAATGAAAAGAAAGTAAATGAAAAAGTTCCATTACCTGGCAAGCATCATGCAACTTGGTACAAATCCAGCTGTACCAAAGAAAATCACGAAAAAGACGATACCCAGGTAAATAGTAAAAAAAGAACAGTCTAAAGCACACAAGCCTGGTATGGCCACACCTCCACTCATCTCTGTACAGTAGCTAAAATTCTGGGAACAGGAAAATCAAAAGCTGTAAAACATAATAAATGTCACTCAATGAGTGCCATAGAAAATATATAATTTAACTAAGAGAAGTATTTAAAAACCAAGAGGATTCATTTAATAAAACTATCAGAACTTAAATGTGAGTAAAGAAGACAATATACAAAACTCTTGCCTTGTTGGTGGCGTCCCTACACCCTGCCCAGCAAGGTGACAGGTAGTCTAAGCTGTTGTTGCCACACACTATAAAAGCTTTGTCACAGCCACACGCTTTACCTTTTAATCTGGAGCAACACAGGTAAACATGGCAACATGTTAACATGTCTTTTTGTACACAAAAATGGGGAGGGGGGGGGGAAAGAGAGAGAAAAACGCAGTTTATTTGCTTGTGTATAGATCAGTGTGGATTTTCAATTATTTTCCTTGGTACTTTGAAAAAAAGAATAGCATGCATTTTTTTGGTCTTAAGCATTGAAACCGTCCTTTTTGTTTGATAAACAAGACACTTTTAAAAATTAGTAATAAAATTGTATAGACCAAATGCAATTGCTTTCCTAATGTGTACCAAGGTGAATTGGGTGTATCAGTGTGCATGGTTGATTTGTTGAGGCTGCTAGAGTTTGGTCAAGGTATGGTCAGGATGTGTGGGTAGTCAGAGTGTAGGAACAGCCACAGTGTGGGTATGGCCAGGGTATGGGAACAGCCACAGTGTGGGTGTGGCCAAGTTGTGGGAACAGCCACAGTGTGGGTATGGCCAAGGTGTGGGAACAGCCACAGTGTGGGTATGGCCAAGGTATGGGAACAGCCACAGTGTGGGTATGGCCAAGGTATGGGAACAGCCACAGTGTGGGTGTGGCCAAGTTGTGGGAGCAGCCAGTGTGGGAATGGCCAAGGTGTGGGAACAGCCAGTGCGGGAACAGTCAAGGTGTGGGAACAGCCAGTGTGGGAACAGTTAGGGTGTGGGAACAGCCAGTGTGGGTATGGCCAAGGTGTGGGAACAGCCAGTGTGGGAACAGTCAAGGTGTGGGAACAGCCAGTGTGGGAACAGTTAGGGTGTGGGAACAGCCAGTGTGGGAACAGCCAGTGTGGGAACAGCCAGTGTGGGAACAGTCAAGGTGTGGGAACAGCCAGTGTGGGAACAGCCAGTGTGGGAACAGTCAAGGTGTGGGAACAGCCAGTGTGGGAACAGTTAGGGTGTGGGAACAGCCAGTGTGGGAACAGCCAGTGTGGGAACAGCCAGTGTGGGAACAGTCAAGGTGTGGGAACAGCCAGTGTGGGAACAGCCAGTGTGGGAACAGCCAGTGTGGGAACAGTCAGTGTGGGAACAGCCAGTGTGGGAACAGCCAGTGTGGGAACAGTCAAGGTGTGGGAACAGCCAGTGTGGGAACAGTTAGGGTGTGGGAACAGCCAGTGTGGGAACAGCCAGTGTGGGAACAGCCAGTGTGGGAACAGCCAGTGTGGGAACAGTCAAGGTGTGGGAACAGCCAGTGTGGGAACAGTTAGGGTGTGGGAACAGCCAGTGTGGGAACAGTTAGGGTGTGGGAACAGCCAGTGTGGGAACAGCCAGTGTGGGAACAGCCAGTGTGGGAACAGTCAAGGTGTGGGAACAGCCAGTGTGGGAACAGCCAGTGTGGGAACAGCCAGTGTGGGAACAGTCAGTGTGGGAACAGCCAGTGTGGGAACAGCCAGTGTGGGAACAGTCAAGGTGTGGGAACAGCCAGTGTGGGAACAGTTAGGGTGTGGGAACAGCCAGTGTGGGAACAGCCAGTGTGGGAACAGCCAGTGTGGGAACAGCCAGTGTGGGAACAGTCAAGGTGTGGGAACAGCCAGTGTGGGAACAGTTAGGGTGTGGGAACAGCCAGTGTGGGAACAGTCAAGGTGTGGGAACAGCCAGTGTGGGAACAGTTAGGGTGTGGGAACAGCCAGTGTGGGTATGGCCAAGGTGTGGGAACGGTCTGGGTGTGGGTATGGTCACCTCTTTCCACCACTCCATCCCCTCCCCCCAGCACTCACTTCTCTTTCAAGCCAATGATATCAGAGTTATCGCATCCATTGAAGGTGAGCACTGTGTTGAGAGCCAGCACAGAGATGCACATGAAGAACATGATGACAGAACAGCCCCAGGACTGAAGTTTTAACTTGGCTGTCAAAAAACCCCCAAAGAATGTGCCAATGACTATTGCAAAAAAGATTATTACACCTGCAGTGGGACAAAAATGAGTATTAATTTTCTTCTTTTCTTTTAGCCTGGTAGGAATTCACAACACTTAAGGAAAAAAATTATCTTTGCTATTATACCATTACTATAAACAATTACCTTAATTCATGCGTTATAAGATACATCTTGGGTTTTAAGGAGGAAAGTAAGAACAAGATATACAAACTTCCTAAACCAAATGAGAGGTTAAAATATTCAGCTAAATATACCACAGTAATGCGGTATTTTAGGAGATTTTCTACTACCTCCATTACCCCCTTGACTAGCTTTGGGAGACTCACAACATTAACATCAATTTCTTTATGCCTCATGGCCCTATATAAGACTAAGATTTCTATTTAGAGATGAAAAAGGGCGTCCTATGTTGCAAAAAATATGGTAAATGAAACTTATATTATGATTGTGCATGTTAAATGTTTTAATCTGTTTTTGTAATAATTTCTTAATTTTATTTAAGCCTACATACATTTTATTTTATACATTTTTAATGTGGCATTCTGCTATAATACACAAGGGAACAAACTGTCAGTCAAGCACACACACTCAAGCATTACAAAAGTAGCGCCCCTTGATATTCATACATGAGCAACTTACACCACTGTATACCAACATTAAGACTAACTCAACAACATTACAGTATCAATATAAGGAAACCTGCCCAGAGACAAGCTGACATCCTGTGATGTCTTATTGAACTGTGTCTCTATAAACTTCTGTGAGAACAGGAACCACCCAGTGGTGGCCAGGCCCTCTATGATGTCGCTAATCATTACCAAAACAAACAAAGGTTGATGTAGAATTCTCCACAGAGACTTCGGTAACTCTAAAAACAAAAGTAAAATTTTCTTTTAGCCATTGCCACTCATGGCCACCGTAAAGAAATATAACTTAGATCTACTAAGCATTAGATTTTTGATAACTAACCAAAAGTCAAAACATCCTCTACTTTTCTCACCGGAAAGTATCTTAGAAAAATATCAAAGCTATAAAAATTAAAGTTTTTAACCTACCTAAACAAGCTTGTATCCTGGTTCGTTTCGTTGTTTCAGTATTAGAATCAGAAGATTTTTTATTGATATTTCTCTTGACAACTTTTCCTCGTGGGAATAGCATAATAGGTATAGAGCATAAGCAGCTTGATACACCAACAATCACAAACCCCAGCCACCAAGCACCAACCCATCTTTGATCACGCTTAGACATGGTTGTGGCTGAAATATACAGAAATCACGTAGCAGCACTGTTTTAATATAATCTAATAAAACGTCAAAAGTCATAATTTTTTACAACAAATTTCTATCACTACAAGATAGATTAGATACAGTAAACATAATCCTAAATAATATTAAATATACATTCAATAGCATCAGTGTTTTAATTTGATGATGATGAAACTAACCTTAAAGTTTTAAAAATATAAATTTTGTTTATATATAGAGTAGAGATTTAAATTAAACTGACCTTTAACATTTATTCATGTTAATTTATTCTGAATGAGTACATGAATACTATTTGTGAAATTGATCAGTCAGTAAAAGCACATGAAACAGTTGAGTGATCTACCTTTAAGATCAACAGGAAGTGAACTGACGTATCCTCCAATCATGAGGGCAACAGCAGGACCAAACAGCATTACGGTGTACGAATTACCTTTAGAACAGATGTATTTTATTAAGAACATTGCTTATTCAAATTCATTTTAAAAGTGAAATATGCATTAACAAAATTGAAAAAAATTCCAAACTGAACCTCATCCTGTTTGTTTCTTACAAATTTACAACTAACATTTATTCTTTTTTATAACTAACCAAAATGTAATGGATAAAAAGTAAAATCAAGACATCCTCTACTTTACTAACACTGTTAAGTTCCATTACATTTGATTAATTGATTTTAAATAAACTACACTTTGAACAACAATCCATGTGATGGTGGAAGGGGAGAATGTGGACTGTTTTAAACCCATTTATAAAATGTTTCAATATTTACACCATTGTTCTAAATTTAAATTAAAAGGAATTTAAAGGAAATTTCTTCTGTCACAACTATCAGTACCATTCCATTTTGTTAAGTGTGTTATATAAAATCAAAAGGAAAACAAAACTTTAAAGCCTTGTGAATATTTTTAAAAACAAGAATTAGAAGCAAAACCTAGCAGTAAAGCAATATAAAACTACCACAGTGGAATAGCACACAAGTTGTGTTTCTGGAGCTCAGTCCATGAGGCCACCCACCTTTGATGGGTACCTGACACCTGACTCAAGCCTAGATAGTACAAGTTGTTGAGCAATGGGCTGACCACACTTTTATTTCATAAAAAGAAACAGACGGACTACCCTTTTGATCGTCAGTGCTAACGGATATTTTGATCATCAGTGCTAATGGATATTTTGATCATTAGTGCTAACAGATATTTTGATCATCAGTGCTAATGGATATTTTGATCATCAGTGCTAATGGATATTTTGATCATTAGTGCTAACAGATATTTTGATCATCAGTGCTAATGGATATTTTGATCATTAGTGCTAACGGATATTTTGATCATCAGTGCTAATGGATATTTTGATCATCGGTGCTAACTGATATTTTGATCATCAGTGCTAACGGATATTTTGATCATCAGTGCTAATGGATATTTTCATCATTGGTGCTAACTGATATTTTGATCATCAGAGCTAACTGATATTTTGATCATCAGTGCTAACAGATATTTTTATCATCAGTGCTAATGGATATTTTGATCATCAGTGCTAACAGATATTTTGATCAACAATGCTAAAGGATATTTTGATCATCAGTGCTAACGGATATTTTACTTTCCACCTTGCTAGACAGATCAACATATAAAGAAAACAGATGAATATAAATGAATATTTCAAAAAGAAAGCACTAGCTGAATATGTACATTGTTACCCAAATAAAATCCAAACTTGCTCTTGTCCTTAATGTTTGCCTCCACGTAATACGTCAACAGCGGAATCCTGTAGGACTTGAGAGCTCCCGTACAAAAGGCAGCACATATAAAGACCCAGAAGGCTAGGGGTAAGAAGGATGATTGGGGTGGACTGGTGGGGGTGGCAACATCCGACAGACACAAGTACTGGCGTAGTTTGTCTCTTTCTGTACTGTTACTGAGGGTTGATGCTGTAAATAGTCAATAGTTAAATAACACTGCTGATATCTTCAATAACTTAGTGTGTTTTAAAGTTAAAATGACAGTGGGGATGGGTTGGATTAACCTTTTTCAAACCAACAAACAACAATTGTTTCGATAGAAATCTCAGATGAAATAGATTATGTAGGCTAAAACAAACTTGTAAAATATCAACTGTCAATGAAGCATAAAGCAGCTGGAATGTCATGGACCCAACTTGGAGGAATCTCCTAAAACCGAGGTGTGGTTGCATCCTTATGTGCAACAAGGAGCCACAAGAATAATAATGATGTTAAAAGTAATTATTAATGAAGGTGAGGTTTTCTAAAACCATGTACAAAGCTGAATGTTTTTATAAAACAATATGCTACTATTGGCAATAATGTAACCACATATCTGCGAAGAAAAAATTAAATGAATTCAATACCAAAAAAGATGAGAAAATCAAGCAAAAAATGGGTAGTTGAAATGAATAAAATGTTTTGCTAAATAAATACACATTTGCTAATACTCTTGATTGACTTGAAAAAAATGTTAAATTTTTTAAACAAATTTGTTTTCCCAGTGGTTTGAAAAAAAAAATGAATGCTAGAGAATTGAGAAGAACACTGTTAACAAAATCATACCCTGCCAGACCTTTGGTTCCATGAACTTCCCAAACGACATGGCTGTGACTGAGAACCCAAAGAGGATCCCTGACATGGACAAGAAGCGTGGTATGTGGGTGTAGGTACCAAAGTGGCTGACAAACAGCACCACCACCAGATAGCCAATTTCATTGGAGCTCATTATCATACCTGGGGAAATTAAATGGATGAGTTTTACTTGAGGGAATACACCTGTGGGGCTGTCATGATATGTAGGTAATAGAGATTTGGAGGAAACGATTGTCAAATATAAATTTTATTCCTAAAAAAATTAACTTCACAGAATTAGAGAGGAGCTTGTTGGAACTTTCCAAATCTTTATTCTTATACTTTTCTTCTTGTAATGTAACGCCATTAGTAATGACATCTGTGTGTTTTATTTTAAGCAAGAAAAATAACCACATACCAATTTACAATTAGTTTAACCTTGTTTTCATTATAGACACAAGTAAAAAAAAAATTAAATTATAAATAAATGTAAAGGTTCAATTTGTAATGTGCTTATCAGCTCATAAAATTTAACTTACTATTTTTTAATCAAAATATATCATATTATAATTAACTAGACAGTTAAATTCAAAACTAATAGATTGTTTTTAAATTAAACAGTCGATTCAAAACCAAAAGAAAATCAAAACAAGAAAGATGATTTTTAAAAAGATAAACCAACGATCCAGAATGTTAAGTACACCTGTCTTGCTGCTAGAAATGCCCAAATGGCGTTCAATGGATGTGACCTGGGACACTGCCAATAGACTAAGTGAGTTCATCCACAGTCCAACCAAGCCATAGCATAAAACAAATACTGGGACCCCAGAAAATCCTAGTAGGAAAAAAACAATAGAGAACATGATTTTTAAGAAATAAAAAGTTATTAATAATACAATCTAAATAATGTGTGAAATTAAACAGGTCTACATATTTTTTCAAAATAACTTCTGCTAAAAATAATATATATATTTTTGAGAATAACATATTTTATAATGATTTCTAGTTTTTAATTTTGTTTAAAAAAAATGTTCACTAACTTTTGCAGCAACTAAGTTTACAAGGGCCAATCCCACACTGTCTTTCATCTGGTTCATTTGGCTCAGCTTTTGTATCATCAATTTGGTCTGCAGATTGGCTAAAATATGACAATTATAAATCCAATTTATATTCCTAGCACTTCATAAATAAACAATAATAAGCCTTTAAAATTTTTGCAGATCTACTACTTTGTATAGCCTATTGCTGAGATAAGTTGGTGGTAGGAGGGGTCTGAGTTTTGAAGCTAGCTCAATGATTTTTGTATTACTAAATGTAGCACTATGCATGGCCTAGCGGTAGAGTGCTAGACTGCCAAGCCCAAAAGTCTCGAGTATGAATCTGGGTTCAAGTCAGTGGAATGTCCCTGAGTCCACCCAACTCTGATCAGAGTTTCTTCCAGGCATTTTTTACCGCCCCCCCCCCCCCCCCGAACGGAATGAAATTTATATAATTTATATAGAAAATATATACTTTTAACAGTGTCCGCCCCCCCCCCCCCCCGAAGAAAGTTTACCGCCCCCCGAAAATTTCAAGTGCCCCCCCCCCCCCCCCCCCGGAGAAAAAAGTCTGGAAGAAACACTGACTCTGATGAAGGAAAGTAAAGGTGACTGGGCTCAGGAATGTCCTAAGTACTTGAGCTCATGTAAAATAACATTCATATTATTTCTGAATGTCAATAAAGTTTATACCCACCTTTGAAAAAGATCGAGATCTGTTTGTCCTCCAAAATGGTCTAAATTTTCATCGCTGAATCGTTCTAACTCAGTGAAAACTTGGGAGCATTCAATCTTTGTCATCTAAATTTTTAAAATGTCAGTAATGATTACAGAGTAGACCTACAAATTCACATTACAAATTCAGGGCTGTCAAAAAAATAATTATGTTTAAATTTTGCAATATAGAACGTATAAAGCTAAGTAAAGTGACAAAATCCAATACTAGATCTAGATATATATATTATATATCACACACCATAGAATCATAGATCTACTAAATGACTTAACATTTCATGACAAGCCAAATGCCTATTTATTTGGGAAGACCTTATCAATACTAATAACTAATTCATTATTTTGTGAACTATGTAACTTTCTCACTAATTTCTCACTGTTACTAGTCAGAGGTGTCTCGAGGCAGGGGTGGGTGGTGCGGACTGCACCAGGTGACACCATTTAGGGGGTGACACCAAGACAAAAATGAAAAATTTATAGACTAGAAGAAAATGGTTTTTGCAAAGGTGAATTAATGATTAATTAGAGTTTACAGTCTTCAGTGGGGGGTGACACCATATCCAATAATTTACTATAAAAACGATGCTTGATTTAACTTAATTAATAGGCAGATTAATATAATGTGTGCACAAATTCAAGCCATTAGGAAAATTGGGAAGGGGGTGACACAATTGCAACACAATATGTACGCGTATATGTATATTATATATATATATTATATATATATATATATATATATATATATATATATATATATATATATATATATATATATATATATATATATATTAATTGATACTTTTGTTGTTGTGGGGTGGGGTGGGGGTGGTGACACCATTAGGTGCCACATCGGGTGACACAAGACCTAGCGACACCACTGTTACTAAGTAGATCTATAAATCTATGCTATAGCACCCCATGCGGATCATCTCAACGACAGAATCGTTGAGCCTCTCTCCGACTGTGTCGCTGAGAATAAAACCCTTTGGTGGTTTCTCAGTCAACACTGTCGTTGAAAATAAAACAACAATTAAACATGCTCTCCACAATTAGGAAAGCATAAACTGTAGGTGTTTTGACGCTAATATTCCAGCCATTTTGTTTTGACGAGAGCTAGTCCAGATCTAGACTAGATCTACTTGATCAACGATTTACACTGATGTAAAACCTACGTAAATCAAATCTACAAGATCAGGATTTACATTTAGATCTAGAAATCTACATTATTGACTAACTAGAGAGAAAAAGTTAAAAGTATGCCTAGTGCGTCGAAAGTAAAGTAAATGATAGAATCTAGATCTAGAAAATCTAGTAATTTTTCAGTAGCACTAGTCTAGATTGACTAGATAGAAAGATAATTATTTCTGTGGCATACTGTCCTTTAGGATCTACTCAATTTTAAATCTCTTCTATTTCAAATTGTTTGTAGATCTATATCTACAAGATTAGGCTTAGGTCTAAAAATATACTAAAGTTAAAGCTACACAAGTACACATCATTCCTAAACTTAATGCCATTAATGGCTAAAATTCACTGAGCATTGTTGCACTTAAGACTTAAACGTAAGGCCTAAATACTAAATAAAATTATTACGTTAGCTTAATTTTCGTGACAGCTTTTCTCTTCTTTTTTGCCATGCTTAATTTAAGTCACTTTCGTGTGCTGGTAGCTTAAAATAAAACTTGTTTAGGAAGTTTATTTCTTTCCCCCGTTTCATAATGCTGCAAATATGAGTAATACGCTTATTATTATAATTAAATAGCTGCGATAAATAATCATTTGCATCTTTTTGGGGGTATTTCTTTTACATGAACTGTGAAATACGGTATCTCAAATTTTGCGCGTAACTCAAAGCGAAATATTACTCGCTCAACTGCTCGTATTTAAAAAATCTGGTATGTCGAGGCACTAGAATGTTGAGGTACCACAGGATCTACTATGTATTGAAAGAAAACATAAATTAATTATAGAATAATAGGCAAATATAGTAATAAAGTATAGCTTTAGATTTTATTCAGCCTACTAATAAATAATTAAATAGGCCTAAAGTAGTACTAGATATTAGTTAAATCACTAGTATTGTGTAGGGTTATTTTTATTAAAAAAACAGATCACATCTTATACATTAAGGCGGGCTCAATAAAATAAAAATAATTTATTTAGGACCTAGGCCTATCTTTTGGAGATCTAAAATTCTAAATGAAAAATAAATTATTAATTAGACCAACAATAGGCATAGTATGCTAAATCTATTTTAGTATTTAAATTTAAGGCTCGGCCATCTACTAAAAATTTTATAAATGTCATAAAATGGCCTACTTAATTATAATTACTAATTACTATTAGGCCTAAGTTTAAACTAGAGATAGCCTATTTTATTAGTAGAAAAAGTATTAGCCATAGTTAAGATGGTATAGCCTTATGTAAATTAATGTAATCAGTGTTAGATATTATGATATCGATCAAGCATTTATTATATAATATCGGAAAGGGGCCTAGCACTCTCTTAGTCATTAGTCTATTAGGTCTTACAAGTAGTTTAGCCTATTTATATATTATATAGGCTGTTATTTAAATTAGGCCAAAGGCTTATTAGGAAAAGGCTTAATAGGCTTTAGTTTTTAATTAGGCAACAAGGCAGAGGCTTAATGTTGCTTATAGATTTAATTTGAAATGATTATGATATACGCTACTCTGCGACTATCACTATAGACTGCTATAGAGTATATTATAGCCTAGACCTATCTAAATAAAATAATTCAACTCACTTAGCTTACTATAATTTTTAAAAATGTTTAGTTAAGTATTCAGCTCTCTATGTCACCTAAGGCCCATAATTGTAATTATCCTACTGTTAGATCTATTAATTATTTAATAATTAGTAGGCCTAATTATAGGAATTAGGTCTGATACATTTAGTCCTATACATTGGTCGTAGAGTAATACTATTGGGCTAGTAATTATATACAATATCTATACAAGCCTACTTATCGTTAATTTGGAAGTCTTTGCATTGACCTTAGTTTTCAGATGTAGCAGCCTAATTTTTATCAGATTATACCATAAAATTAAAAGTAGACTTGTAGATCTTTTTAAAACAAGGCATGAAATATTAATTTAAATAATATAAATTAAACAAATAGCCTAAATAACAACTACACAAAGTTAAAGTCATAATAACTTTTTATAAAGGTATCTTGAATTTCAACTGGAGGTAGTTTTGATAAATATTAGTATTCTGAACATTAAAATAGGTAGACTTAACATAAATTTGTTCTGAAAACATATTTAGAAATTGGTTTTAAAAAATGAGGTTAGGATTGGGGTGATAACTAGTTGAGGATTAGATATGATATTCATTGTGTTTATCAATGTTGTAATTTCTCTTTTACAGGTTCATCCAAAAAAGGGAAGATCTGATTTTTACCAGTAATAAGACTACAGCATACTAAATGACACAAGATGTTCTTTCTCTATTACCTCTTACATTTGACATAAAAGTAGGAAAAGGTATGACAATTATTAATAAGCTGCTTTAAATTTTATAATTTGTTTTTTTATAACTTAATTGTACCATTTTTATTTCCAATAATGATAAATATAATTTAGTGTCATTTATATTTTAAAATATTTATATTATACTAGATATAATTTACTTCTATAATATTACTATCCAGGTTTAACAGTCTATGCCTACAACATAGATCTCCAGGACTAAAAGTGCACAAAATGGCAATCAGTATATCACAAGTGTTATAACACATGCATCTAATCTGCTTCAGTGGCGAGAACTGGGTGAATCCTCTCAAACATTAATCAGGTAAGTTATCACAAGTTTGCTTTGGTTTATTTTGAACATGTTGATTGAGATAGATTTTTATTTGTATAAATATTGTATTTAAAAAATATTTTACCTAGTAAAACCAAGTCAGTGGTGATGATTGATACAATATCATTATGTATTTTTTTAAATATTTGTTTTGCAAAATATGCTGATTTGCAGGAAGGATATATATATATATATATATATATATATATATATATATATATATATATATATATATATATATATATATATATATATATATATATATATATATATATATATATATATATATATATATATATATATATATATATATATATATAACATTATCATTTAGTGGTTTGTCTTACAAATTTGTATTATTTACTTAATCTGTCTTAACTGCTCAACAGGAACTAGGCATACCTAATGAGCGTCAAGCTGATACAGTAGATGTACATAAGAATTTTTACACAAGGTAAATATTGATAAATTTTAAGTTTTCTTTTTTTAAGGATACATGTAGTGTTTTGGGAGAAAGGAATTAAATTATTTAAATTAGGCCTAATAGTTTATTTCTCTAGCATATGTTTCACTTAAAATAACTTAAATTTTTCCCCCTTTATCACTAAAGCAAAATTTTATAGATATCTATGCCATGATTCATCTCATTCAATCACTTTTTTCTTGTTTTGTTTTGATGTATTAAACTAATTTAAACTAAAGATTTATTTTTTTTGCTAATTTTATTATTTCAGATGGATGATTAAGAAAATCATTTTGTTTTGTTTCAGGAATTGAAAAGTGATGTAAAAGGCAACTAATACTTCCATCTACCATAGTTAAACAAGAATCTGAAAATGGTGATAATTGCAATAATCTTGATATATTAATGTTTGGCTTTATAATTATATGCAATTGTAGGTTTCATAAATAAATTATTTCTCAAAATTTGATGTATTTGGTTTTCTTACTTAGTACATAAGATGCAAGTGATTGAAAGCTAAAGGGTTGTATGTAGTTATAGTATTCCCAGCACAAGTTGACATTAAAACAGCTGAAGCCCTTTAAAAAAAAAGAACAAAAAAAAATAAAATAATTTAGGAATGCTGTTTCTATTAGCTGAGCATATATTTGGAAAAGAACTTAATTGTTTACCAGAGAATACTGTGACCCAGTTTGTACTCCAGGCAAAAAGTGTCTATGGTTAATATTATTAAGTTAAAGAAAAGTATCAAACAAACAGGATAATATTAATAATAAAGACCTCCACACTAGAGAAGCATAGAATGAGTGTTGCATGGAATCCAAATCAACTTTGATGTTGCTAATTGCTACACTGGCCATAATTGGCTTACATTGACTTTTGCTGAGGTAGGCAACTGTTTTTGTTTAACTTTAGATGTCGACTAAATAAAGAAGAAAACTGACACGCCAATACCAAAATCAAAATAAAAAAAGTTCGTGGTTGCTAAACCGAGAAGTCCTGAGTTCAATCTCCCGTGTAGATGAGGCTCTATAGTTGGGGATAGCAACCTATCTTGGGGATACAACACTTGTTCTTGGATTGACAAAAGATAAGAAAAGAAATCCAGAAAGAAAAGCAGCTGAACGAAGAAGAAAAAGGCTGGATATATTCGGTATCAACTGTACAATTTTAACAGACACACATTTCAAACTACACATGCATTTCAATGACAAAGTTCAGTGAAGCCATAATGTTGAGTTTGACTGAATGAAGAACGATATTGTTATTTCAAGCAAAGTTAAGGTTTATTGTCTTAAAGACATTGTCGTGGATTGATTTAGACTAAGACTTCCCTGTTAAATAAGCCGACAACGATGGCTCTTCTTGTTTCTCGTCTTTGATGTTGCTTTCAAGAACTTGTATGAGATTAGATTACCTACATAAGGCTACAAAGTTTGGAATCTTGGCTTTCTAATAGTGGACCTGACATTACCCCCACCCCGTCAATTACCCCCCCCCCCCGGAGGAGACCCCCCTCCCGTATTTACCCCCCGGGGCAATTACCCCTTGTCAATAACCACCCTGGAGAATCCCCCCCCCCTCCCCGGCCTCTTGTTATGATCCTAACTCAAACTCTATACCTATGTATTTCCTTAATCCTAACCGATAAAAAAATGACCAAACCCTAAGCATTCACCTCAGCCTAAAACTTAACACATAACCAAAAACAACTCTAGACTTAGGTTTCAGCCTAAACTTGACCATAACACTAACCCTAATCCTAGCCTTAATCCTAACCCTGACCATAACACTAACTCTAATTCTGAACCTAACCCTAACCTTAGCCCGAACGCTAACCCTAACCTTAGCCCGAACGCTAACCCTAACTCTAGCCCTAACTCTAACCCTAGCCCTAACGCTAACCATAACCCTAACCTTAGCACGAACGCTAGCCCTAGCCCAAACTCTAACTCTAGCCCTAACTCTAACCCTAGCCCTAACGCTAACCCTAACCCTAGCCGTAACCCTAACCCTAGCCGTAACCCTAACCATAACCCTAACCCCAGCTGTACCTTAAGAGGTGTGTCCGGGGGGGGGGGGATGTCCTCCTTGGCGGGGGGGTAAATGACAGGGGATAATTGCTTCAGGGGGGGGGGAGAGAACTAATAATCTGTAAGTCCTACTATTCAATACATTTGGTTAACACAATGTCGTCACACATGTAAAACAAAATAAGCAGTGTTTTTATTATTTGTATCCTTAAAAAATGCAAAATAAATGCTACGCCATTAACTCAACCCTCTTTTTTCTCGTTACATATCGTCACATAAAGCCACCGCCCAAAATGATGGTGACGTCATCATAAAGTGGTCATCCATTAACGACGACTCACTCTTCAGACGATTTTGCACCCACCCCCCCCCTTCTCTAATTGTAACACATTTTCACAAAAAGCCAGATCTTCGCTCCCCCCCCCCCCCCCCACCACTCTCTTTAAAAACACCACTCCTCAACACATAACCCCCTCCGCCGTTCCCCTGAAACTGCATTTTTACTTTCTTGTATATACGAAGTATAGAGAAAGTCTTGTAATCGTGCAAAAATAAAATCGAGATTTTTTTTAACAAATCTCGACGTTTTACACCTCACTGATACGGAAAAACAAAATTTTGCAATCTTGTCCGTATGTCTGTGTGTCTGTGTGTGTCTGTGTGTAAACACGATTACTTGAGTACCGTTACAGCTAGGTTGATGAAATTTCATATATAAGTATTTTATCAAAATCGTAGATCCGTATAAACTTTTGAGCGATTTCCGATAACCGAAAGTGGTACTTTTTCTACTTTGAATTTTTCAAAAGCCTATCACTTGAGTACTATTTCAGATAGATAAATGAAGTTTCACATGTAAGTAAAAGATCTAATTCTCTGCCTTCTGACACATTTTGAGTAATTTCCGTTGACAGGAAGTACTAATTTACGCTATTTCCGATTTCTCAAAAAACGCACGTAAATTTATAAAGTACTAATAATGTTGCGCACTATTATGCACATCTTTATTTGGCGTTCACTTGGTGTGCAATTCTTTTTTCTACGAGGTTTTATTCTATTTTAAAAAGTTTAAGTATTTAAAGTGGATTAAAAATCATGTCTATTTCCCGAGTTGCCATTCCCCGTAGTGTTATATTAGAATATTCGAGAAAGTTTAGGGGAGATCACTCCCGGTTTATTATAATATGTACTTACCTCGATAAACATTGAGTTAATAATTGAATTAATACCAAAAGCAACCTTTTAAAGCCCGAAATAACGGATGAAAGCAAAAATGTGTCGTCACACTTTCCGATCACCCCTTCCCATAAATGAAAAAAAAAGCCTGAACATACTAAAGGAGAGTATGGATGTTGATGGAGGATCCCAACGTTAAAAATTAAAACAGGGCAAAATTTCAGGAATCCATGTTACATATTATTATTTTCCTTAGGTATAACAAAAGTATTGACATTGTGTTTTATATTTTACGAGCCGCTATCATACACCGCTATTTAGTTGTTTCATTTTCTACTTTTCAGTAATTCATAATTTGTGAATTCGACAGTAACAATGCTGCCACTGAAAATATTTGCTTTAAAACACTATCACTAGCTCGTTAAGGACGATAACCTCCCCCTCCCCACCCTCCTTTCCCACAAACCCTACCCCCCCCCCCTCCCAGTGAAAGCAGCCCCCTCTGAGTTACCTCCACTAAGTTTAAAATCGTTTCAAACTAAATTATCTGCCCCTAATAGCTGTCAATAAACCCGGCTCTACGATTGTAAACATTTAGCTTGAACCACAGCTCACCAGACCATGTATGGATGGGGGTAGTAGAGATAGAGAGAAAGAGAGGGGGCTGCTAGGGGCGCTTACCGCTTGGTGTTTTCTATGGTAACCATGAAGAGAATTATTTATATAGAAGAAATATATATTAAACCAGCGTACCCGTCCCGCGCGTTGCTGCGGTCTCAGAAGACAGACTGACGCAATATTTTAAGAGGATTCCATAATTACATTAGCAAACACGTATTTTTTTTACGCTTGACATTGATTTCTAAATCTAAACAATTTAAATGTAATCAAAGCCGGTAATATATTGCTTTCATCATAGTTGTTGAGGCGCAAATTCTACCGCACACAGTAGCCCATTGTATCCATAATGTATCGCACTCTTTAAAACGAACGTAGGCGCAATACTGTTTATGAGGGACCCACACAGAGGCGCTAGACCACACGCCAGTGGTGCAGTAGACAAAAGTTTCCCTACTGTAGGGCGCTCTTTTAAAACTCATAGTGTTCCTCCCGAAGCCAGGGGCGCACCGGGTCAAAAGAATTGTCATCGAATGTCGTGTGCCACAGAGTCAATATTGTAGAGTGCTCTTCAACACAACCTCAGGATATCCCAGGGCGCCAAATCGCATCCTGCCGGGGCGCCGGCAGACGCGCCTAATTCCATATAGTCAACAATTATTGTTGTCCATCGTGTCTTTAGTGTATAAATTAAAAAAAAAAACGAACGTAGGCGTCATAGTGTTCACATGGTAGCACGGGGCGCTTCGGGTTACGTAATATCCGGGGCGCCGGCGGCTGCGCCTGTTGTTGCTTTTTTACCTTAGCCCCCATGCAGAAGGCTCAAGTTTTAATATCGCCGCCCTGGATTTTCGGGCGCCAAGCCCTTTATAAAAAAATCGCACCCTCCAGGGAAACGCCCATAATAAATTTTAATTTTTGTTTTCGCAGAAACCTTCTCGTGAGTGGTTTCATTAACTCTCGAAAGTTTAACGGCACTCAGATGAACGATGTCAAACAGCATCCGTTTTGTTTTTTACAAACTGTGTAGAGAAAAATTGCACCCTCCAGGAGCGCCGCCCTGTTAAAATAAAATAAAAGAATTTCTTACTGTAACCTCCCCTGAAGTTTTATGGCGAGCGGATGAACGGGATTAAACCGCAATCTACTTTTTCGTATATATACCCTATATAGGGAAGAATCGATTCGCGCCCTGCTGGGGCACCATGCTTGTGAAATATATCCAGTGGTATTCTTAAGTTGCATGGCCATAGGATGAAAGGTGTAGTGCTGCATAGAGGACAAAAACAAACCCACAAACAAACAAGCAAAACTTCATTATATATATACATAGAGAGAAATATACATAATTCTGCATATATATATATATATATATATATATATATATATATATATATATATATATATATATATATATATATATATATATATAGCTACATTTGGTGACTTCCCATTTTCCACAATGGCGTCAAATTTTGCACATAATCCACCTATTAATTCATGTGAAAAAAAGCATCGTTTTCATCGTAAATTATTAGATTTTGGTATCAGCCTCTCTCCGGTCGTCGCTTAGCAAATCTGTTATCCAAAAATTCAACAAGCATGTATTCACCTGTACATTTTGCCGTTTGTGTCATCTCCCTTCACCCCCCCCCCCTGGGTGATAGTTTTTAAACGTGCACAGTTAATTGTATATTTTTTTTATCTGCAGTCAGTTATTAGTACAGTTAACTCTCATTAGTCATTTATTGAACTGGCAAAATGCATACTTCTTCTATATATTTTGCTATTTTTCGCCATGGTGTCACCCCCGAAATTTTGCCACCTTGCGCAGTCCTCAGCCCCGCCCCCCACCTTGTGACGCCTCTGGTTAGGGGTACTACTTGAGTACAGTAAATATGTATATATATATATATATATATATATATATATATATATATATATATATATATATATATTTATATTTATGGGGGGGGGGTATAGCCCCTTGGCACACCTTGTACCTACGCCACTACATAAACATGTTCTTAAGATTATATAGCACATTCTATGTATAAATTCGATAAAAATAGCTATTACGTATTCTACAATTTTATATTTGTAATAACATATTGTAAACGAAATGAGTCTTAAATTCGATTACAAAATGGGCCTTTATATTATGTATTTTTTCTATTTTGCAATCATATCATGTATTACTTGTTGTATAGCCTAGATTCTATAATAATATACTAATATATTCTATATTACATAATCCTATATTATATCGTTTAGTAATCTCTACCCTAATGTTTTCTATACCGAATAATCAATATTCTGTAATTCTAATTGTGTATAAATTAATCATATAATCTCTAAAATTAATCATAACTATGATCACAATTAAATTCAGCAATCCACTGTATTAATTTATATTGCTAAAAATAATTTAATTTTCAATTTTAAAGACAGAAGATACATTTTTTATAATATTAATTATTATTAGCTCCGTAAAGTGAATGGTTGTTTAATTTTTCTTATATTAAATATTTTAAGCGATTAATTAATCGAAATGGTTTTATTCCGTTAACTAGTTTTTACAGTTTATAACTATAATTAGAGTCTCAACGACAGAATCAAATGAGAAAAAATCTATAGCGTTATTATATACCGACACTGTTGATAAGCCACTCAACGACAGTGTCGTTGAGAATAGTGTATGATCGGCTGGCTATAGAATACTATAGATTCTATATATACAGTGGTGTAGCCAATATCGTCTCAAGGGGGGTTCCAATTTTTACCCTGGGACAAACTTTTGATTTTGCACCCCCCCCCCCTCAAACTTTTGATTTGCACCCCCCCTCTCAAACTTTCGATTTGCACCCCCTCCCCTCAAACTTTCGATTTGCACCCCCCCCCCCCTCAAACTTTTGATTTGCACCCCCTAACCCCCCCCCCCACCTGCCTACGCCACTGTTTATATATATATATTTATATATTATAGATCTACTATACAATACATAGAATGTAGACTATTATAGACGTTTAGTGACCATTAGTGTCCATTAGTTAGTATAGTCTATAAACTTTATACTATAAACTATAAAAAAGTAATAACCTAGACTCTAGACACTAGTATTAATTACTAATTAGGCCTAATCGGGAAATTAATTAATTACTAAAATAAAAATTACTATTAGATCTACTATTAGTATCACTGTAATACTAATAGTAGATCTAATAGTAATACTATTACTATTTGTAAAGTACTAAAAAATTAAATTGAACATTAGTTAATAATTTATATTAATTAATCATTAATTAATAATAATTATTATTAACAACTTACCGACATTATTACAACTAATAATTTAGTAATTATCTGCAAAATAGAAAAAAAAATCTATGAATTGAGATATAATAATATAATATATATCTTATAATATAGAATCTAGATCTAGATCTAGAATCTAGAAATAGCTAGATCTAGAATATTTTGATCATGATTTCTAGTCTAGATTATCTAGATTAGAGAGATCTATTTGAACTTTCGCTTGCTGCTCACTTTTCCAACTTCCGTTCAATAAAGAAAAAAAAAAGAACTCTGAAATAAATCAACACACTAGGCCTAGAATCTAGACTAGATCTGGATTTAGTCTAGAATCTCTATAATTATATACTAGACCTAGATCTATATATAGATCTGTAGCCTAGTTCTAAAACACTTTAAAACAGCCTTCGCCATTCTGTGTCTAGATTCCAGATCTAGGCCTATTCTATAGCAATGATTAAAAAATTAAAATTAATAGGGCCTAGATCTAGATGAACTCAAAATTTATAACACGCCTCTTAAATTGCCTCGTAACATTGCACGTAAAATTGTCTATCTAAACCTAGATCTAGAATATATCAAAGCAATTTTCTCCGTTGAAAATAATTGAAATGCAATTTAATATCTTTTCCAGCCGCTAAAATGCCTTACCAGTTGTTTTTTTATACGTGTTTTTTTAATAAGATATTATACAGGCCTATACAGATAAATGATAGAGATTGTATTTGTATCATGCATCTCTTAGGGAAGGGAGAGGGGAGTAATCCCAGAAGAACGTCTAGATTGAGTCCCCCGATCGAAATAGATTTTTTTATAGAAAATAATGTAGAATTCAATCTGTGGAAACACCCCCCCCCCCACCCCGTGACTTTTTTACTTTCTCGTATATACAAAGTATAGAGAATGTTTTGTAATCGTGCAAAAAAAAATCGAGATTTTAGCCAATCTCGACATTTTACAGCTCGGAAAAACATAGTTTTGCAATCTTGTCCGTATGTGTGTGTGTGTGTGTGTGTGTGTCTGTGAACACGATAACTTGAGTACCGTTACAGCTAGGTTGATGAAATTTCATATATAAGTATTACATCAAAATCGTAGATCCTTATCAACTTTTGAGCGATTTCCGATAACCGGAAGTGGAACTTTTTCTACTTTGAATTTTTCAAAAGCCTATAATTTGAATACTATTCAAGATAGATAAATGAAATTTCACATGTACGTAAAAGATGTAATTATCTGCCTTCTATCAAATTTTGACCGGAAGTAGTAATTTACGCTATTTTTATAAAGTACTTATAATTATCCGCACTATTATGCACATTTTGTTTTGGCGTTCGCTTGGTGCGCAATTCTTTTGTCTACGAGATTCTATTCTATTTTAAAAAGTAAAATATTCAAACATTGATTAAAAAGCATGTCTATATCCCGAGTAGCCATACCACGTAGTGTTATATCTATATATATAATTCTCTTCTTCGAGCCGTTAGAAAACAAGCTGCAAACGCTCTCCCTACCTCCCCACCCCTACATGGTTTTAGTGAGCTGTGTTCACTCTAAATGTTTACAAGCAGAGCAAACGATTTTAAACGTAGGGGGGGGGGGGGGAGGAAGGGGGGGGGGGTTATGGTCCTTAACGAGCTACTTATAGTGTTTTAAAGAAATATTTTCAGTGTCAGCGTTGGTACTGTCGAATTCACAAATTATGAATTATTGAAAATTAGAAACAACTAAATAGCGGCGTATGTTATGCCGCGGGCCGGCTCGTATATATATAATTCTCTTCTTGGAGACGCTAGAAAACAAGCTGTAAGCGTGCTCCCTACCACCCCACCCCTACATGGTCTGGTGAGCTTTGGTTCACGCTAAATGTTTACTATCATAGAGCCGGGTTTAGTGACGGTTACTAGGGGCAGATAATTTCGTTTGAAACAATTATAAACTTAGGGGAGGTAACTAAGAGGAGGCTTCTTTCAGGGGGGGGGCGGGTTAGGGGGGTTGGGGGAAAGGAGGGTGGGGGTAGTATCGTCCTTAACGACCTACTGATAGTGTTTTAAAAGCAAATATTTTCAGTGGCAGCATTGGTACTGTCGAATTCACAAATTATGAATTACTGAAAAGTAGAAAATAAAACAACTAAATAGCGGCGTATGATACGCCGCGGGTCGGCTCGTATAAGAATATTCGAGAAAATTTAGGGGAGATCACTCCCGGTTTATTTTTTTTCTGTGACTTTGTTTCCTTGTTTCCTAGCATAAGCTTGCATTTTTCTGTGTTTTTTTATCCTGTGACCGAGGGATAACCAGTGTTTCTTCCAGGCACGGTAAGAAAGAAACACTTAGTGGAGACCCCTCCCCCTCCCCCCGAAGAGATGCATGGAAGAAACTCTGCGACTGAGCTTCACTTCACTTCGTTCACTTACTAAACTCCAACTTTCCCTCTAACTCACTTTCTCGTTATACTCTCAATGCTAAACTTTATCACTCATTGAAATTCAACTAAACTTCACTGAATATAACTGAATTTAAATACCACTGTAGGCCTACTACGTTTTGTTACTTTCAATAAATTTTCGTCAGAGCTTTTTTTTTCTCTTTCTTTAATGGTCATTGCTTTTTTCACCACACTTTCCCCAACAGGCCGTTATATAAAAATAAAAAACTGTCAAATGAGGTTTGTTTTTCCTCTCTTCCAGAATGTTGCGGAAATGTGACAAGTGTCATTTAACCGATGCAGAATTGATTGCAATTTTTTTTCTGGGTGTTTCTTTTCAACAAACTGAAAAATCCCCAGCTAATCTGTTTCCTCGTGTCTCATATTTTGCTCATATTTCAAATCAAAACATCACTCACTCTACGGCTCGTATATTAAAAAATCGTATGTTAGGACACTCATCTGTCGAGGTACCACTGTATTGATATTCTAATTTCTCGACATGATGTCACAAAGATGATGATGAATACAGGTAGATTCCGATTTTGGTGACATTGAATGCACTAGGAAGGGGAAGTTTCAAGTTTGTAGCTTAGGGCTTGATGTCCTGGGCATTTCTTTCCAACGATAGTTCCTTGTAGTGAGCCTTATGCGACAGTTAAAATTATTCCAGCATTAACCATGCTATATTTCATCTTGCAGGGGTCCTTGTACTTTCATTTCAAGCCCAATTTCTTGTTCTGTAGAAGTCACATATGCAAGTCAGAATATATTACTACACTAGACATCCAAGCCTTAAAATATTTCTCTAAAAAATGTAAATCAATCCGGCAGGGATTCGAACCCTGGTCTCACCCCCTGGAAGAGGGTGCCGTACTAACCACTATACTACCGAATCGCACAATAATGCTCTAAAATATATCTACTTATATTAGCATTTTCTTTTAGTCACGTGATAATTTTGTATAAGTATTGATGAACATTCCACGCAGTATTCGTGTTCATTTTTTTTTGCCATTTTTCATTTTCCTAAATAATCCAATAACATCAATATTGCTTTCTTCAAACAACACTCTGTGCTTATGTATAACAATGCAACTGTAAATATTTTTGTGTCGTAACTAGAGCGTGCAGGTGAAGGCCAAACTATTTTTACCGTCTGTTACGTAAGCAGACCAGCCGTTACACGCATATTTAAATGCGCATGCGTGAAGCGGCTCGCGACGCTTACAAAACACAAGTCAGTCATGATGAGATGTGTGAGCACACAGCTATGTGTCACATGCACGTGTACTCGCTGTGTACACACGCATGTGAAAACACGAACAAGTAAAGAAGTAATGATTATATAAACATAATACTTTACACACTATGCTGTATGCCCAGCGACACACATGGCTGGTACCCAGTTCGGGTACCTGGCTAGAGCCGTAGCAGGCCCCTGAGTCCACACCTCTGATGGGTACCTGACCTGACTTATGTTAGGGAAAGTAATGGCGGATAGGCTTTGTGATGACCACACATACGCCAAGGTCACAGAAACAGATGGCCTCTACTTCTTCTGCCCCGTGGGCCGTCAGGCACGAAAGGGAACTTTACTTTCTACTGAGAACTCTGTGATGTCCCGGAGTGGGATCGATATCCTCACAGTTCAACATGCTTATCATCAACTGTAACAGTCACAACCACGCCCTTTAGATGAAAAATGAAAAGTTCCGTGAAAGAATCACACATGTGGCCTCTTTGAGAACCTTCTAAATATCATCAGAAATAAGAAACTCAGATGGTATGGGCCGATAACACGAGCCAACATCATTTAGATGAAAAAATTAAGAAAGCAAAGAAAGAATCATGAATGGCCATTTGAGAACCTGCTAGGTATCATTAAAACAAAGAAACTCAAATGGTATAGGCAGGATACACGAGCTAACGGCCTGTTGAAAAAAAAAACAATCATGCTGGGTCAGAAGGAAGAAGACGAAAAAGTAAAGGCGATATTGGATGGAGGATATCATAGAATGGATTGGACTGACCGTCACACCAATACTTAAAGCATCAGAAAACTGTAATAAATGGCGAAAATGATACACAACTCCAAAATCAAACAACTGCTGCCTTGTAGTTTGTTCTTGGTTGAACAAAGGCTATGGAAGCAAATCCAAAAAGAAAAGCAGGCTGAAATCGGAATCAATGGCCTCAATGGCGCATAACCAGTAGACACCTATACTTGATTGCGATTCCAACACTAAAATAAAGAACAAAGAAGAAGAAAAACAATTTAACTGTGGTGCTCCACCCCCCCCCCCCTCCCCGGGTTATGAGGTGATTAATTGATTAGTTCTGTGACGTGCTTTGGAAACGACTCACAAGCATTTTTGTTTTCGTCAAAGGAAGCAAGTTCTCCGCGTCTCTGGTCATGCCTGAAAAAAGCTGTGGTCAAGATAAGATCGACAAAGCCAGAGCGGATTTAATTCAGATTAAGAACGGGGGGGGGGGGGGGGGGTGGGGTTCTATGTCAGCAGACGTGAAGTTTTGACTATTCACATAGAATGTGAGGCGACACTAGTAAGGAGAGAAGATTTGGATTGTGATCAGTACAAGAATACTGAAGTTCCTATCAGCAGCTGCTTCAGATAAGGTAGGCCTACGAATAGATCCGCCATATTGAAAGCAGAAATTTCACAAAAGCTGCATCAGAAAAGATACGACTAGATCCACCATATTAAAAGTATAAACATACAGGATTCAGCTTCTTTAGAAGGTTAAAGCCCGAACCCTTTTTTTTTTTAAATTTGATCTCAGCCGTGTTGAACAAGAATGAAAAATAACAAGGCACTGAAAATAGGAAAAATAAACATACTTTTTTAAAGGTTAAATGTAAAAAATCATGGGTCCCAATTAGTTATTGAATTTCCTAAAGTAAAATTCGTTTTTAAGAACTAATTTTAAAAATTAAAATCCAATTATCTTGAAAGTTAAATATTCGTGTATTGTTTTCTGAAAAGGTTTTCTGGAAAGTGAAAGAAATCGTTAAATTAGAAAATTTTTAAAGTTCAACTACAAGACAGCTATGGGGCTCGTTATAGCGTTCGAAATGTGAAAGGGGTCATTCATAAATGACGTCACACTCATGGAGAGGGGTTGAAGAGTGCACGTCTGTGATGATGAGTAAAGAGGGGCTAGTTAAGTCATTGAAATGAGAAGGGGGGGACGTGGGGGGTAAGAGAGCTGTCTCACGTTTAATTACAGCGATTGGTGACGGCTCACTCGTATCGCTTTCAACACTCTTAAGTTTTTTCTTATTAGGGGGAAAAAATGTAACCCCATTACAATCCATGACAAATTTCTGCCTACGACACTGTTTTCAAATTTTTGTGGTTTGAAAACAACTCCACATTCATAATTTACCTTTGTTTAAAAGAAAAACTACTAAAATGTATGCCTGTAATGTCTTGGGTAAATTCTTTTGTGTGGAAACGCAAGGAATGTTTTGAAATTACCCTTATTATAAGAACTGAGTACAAGGGAAGCAATGCGAGTTGACTTTGGAATGTTGTAGTTGCGTCCCCTGTGTTACTTCCTTGTCTAAATGCTGTAGTTTGAACGCTTTTATTCTCTTAACATTTGATTTAACATGTATGTTTGCGCAGCATTTTTACATTTACTCTATTACTGTCTTGTTAAGGCAAAGTCAATCTCATAACCCTATCTTAAGGTCAAGAATGTACTTGAGTTGGTGACGACATTACGATAAAGTCTCCAATTGATGACGTCACGCTTTGACGATTTTAAATCCTCCTGACACATCGTCACTAAAGGTCCATATTTCTCTCTCTCGCTCTCTCTCCCCCCCCCCCATACCCCCACTGTATTTTTTAGCGCAATTTCCATACGGACAATTGCGATTATTAACTCGTCATTTCTGGATGGATGGAAGGATATGTGGATGTGTGTCCGCAGCTTTAAGTCGTATCTCCTCCTCAACGAAGCAATATCGAGGACTAGTTCCAAAAGCAAATATGTTAAGCAAGTTCCGAGGATGAACATAGGCCAAAAAAATTCCCGGAATTCCTTCCTGGATTTTCCGGAAAAGCCAAAAACCCTAGAAAAAATGCATTTACCAATCGATTCCTGCTATAATTTAGAACAATATTGCCGAAGAAAGTTTTCAAAAATATCCTTTTAAAAAGTCTTGAAAAATGCGAAATAGCTTTTAAAAATAATTTTCAAATAAAAAGTCCAACGCCACTTTTCCTTTGAAACGTGACATCATTAATGGGCAACTCACAAAACACCCTAATCTCTCGTATATATTTAATCCGTTAAAACTAAATGAATATTCACAGTGATCACTAACGCAACGCACTTACCATCTTTTGGAAAAAAAAAAACACTTTTCAACCTCCACGTAAATTATTGATAGGGGGTAGGGGGTGGCGATGCTAACAAGAAACTCTACTTGAACATGTCGTTCCGACGTACCGATTATATTACTACCCCCCCCTCCCCCCCCCCCCCCCTCCACGGAAAGCAAGCAAATCATCAAAATTAACAGCCATATCCTACCAAATATTAGTTCACCTTTAGAGGATAGCGTCGTTTCAACCACTTCAGCACAAAGGGCAATACAGGGTTAATTTATAGTTAAATAAAAACTATCCAGGACATAGCCGTTTTATTCCTTACGTAACTCCCCTATTCATCCGCGGAGAACGGCAAACACTCATGTCTATTTGACGCCCATCTTGACTACATCAAGTGCGATTTAAAACCTAATCCAACTTTTCAATTGGCGCGGTTAATACAAAAGTTTCAAGGGAAAAAACTCGCTGAAAAGAAATCTATTTAACAACTCGCCGCACCCCTCGTTCTGAATCGAGTCACATCGTGTTTTCTTTGCATAGTCGTGACGATTCTAAACAGGGTCTAAGCAATATGTGGTACCCTTTTTCTTTTCTTGCAATATCATTACTGTAAAATGGAGGGTGTTTAGGTTTATGGATGAGTGACGACATTAATTAGTTATATAAAGACATTGGATCTATCAGATTTAGCAGATAGTCTTTATTCTAAACGAAGTGTCGCCAGCGATGCGCCTGATTCTTCTTGTGATGAGGCACTCATCCGATCAAACGAGGGTTACTGCTCCAACAACTGACCCCTTCTAATTAATAAATCTCGATTGCCATCAAATTAATGATCTAAACTTTATCACTATTTTCTTCATACCCGTGCATTTCACAAAACAAATATTATCATTTTTTAGTCGTACCAAACCAATTGGCAGAAAATTTACGAGCCAGAAAATGACCAACACATAGTTCACATTAAAATAAATTAAAGCAGATGCAGTAGAATTCATCTGTTACTGTGACCTCTGCATCAGAAGGAAAAATGTGGTCATCTGCATTCATAAAGGGGAACCTAGAAATCGACCCACTTCTTCCTCAGTGTTTCTTCGAGACTTTTTTCTCCGGGGGGGGGGGGGGGGGGGGGCCTTGATATTTTCGGGTGGGGGGGGGGAAGGGTCAACATTTTCCGGGGGCGGACACTGGTAAAAGTATATGTTTTCTATATAAATTCAATTTCGTTTTTGGGGGGTGGGGGGTAGCCCCCCGAAGAGATGCCTGGAAGAAACTCTGGTGTTTTTTTTAAGGTCCAAAACCCACAAATTGAGAACCCCTGTCTTTAAAGCCATGTCACCCCATTCGTTGGCACCCGTCCTACCATTATAATTCACGACTTTTCCAAGTTAAAATTGCGACGGAAATACCACCGCTTTTCGTTGATATTTCCTTGTTAACACGTTTTTTTCTTAACTCAGCTTCGCGTTTGTTTGTTTGTTTGGATGGTTGTTGTTAAAATTGACATCGAAAATTAGCCCACTTCTGATTGCTCTAGAGATCTGAAATTTGGCATGTAGGCTACTTTCGCCTAACGATTTCAGATGCAATCATAAAAACTAGCAATTAGAGACCGTAATTAGCTTAATTTGATTACGCCCCAAGGACCATAAAATTGAGGACATGATTTCTAAAGATACCGACAAGACTGGAGGCCTATTGATACAGTTACTTCGGCCCCAATCGATGTGAGCGCGCTGGCCGTGATCGTATAGTGGTTAGTACTTCGCGTTGTGGCCGCGACAACCCAGGTTCGAATCCTGGTCGCTCAAGATTTTTAGTCCGTGTATTTATAAACACTTAGTCAAGTCATACTTAATGAAGTCATTAGATAAAGTAGAAAATAAACTATATAAAAAACTTTTTTAAAAAACCACGTTTTTCATGTGTAGCAACGGACTAAAAAGGAGAAAATAAAATACTTAAAAAAAACTTTTTAAAAAACCACGTTTTTCTTGTGGACTAAAAAGTAGAAAATAAATTTTCATACATTTGATGACAAAAAACGTGGGTCGGGCAGATGGGTCGGGAACTTTGATGGTGAACGTACCCACGTTTTTTGTCATCAAATGTATGAAAATTTATTTTCTACTTTTTAGTCCACAAGAAAAACGTGGTTTTTTAAAAAGTTTTTTTTAAGTATTTTATTTTGTTCCTACCTACAACACAACTCAACCCAGCAGTTTAAAAAATTCTACTTGCGTATACATGTGCACATTCGGGGTATTCCGTAATGACATTTAACAAAGCGACAAGCGAATTGAAATACAAATGTGCTGATGGTAAGGCGGGAAGGTTTGTTTGTTTTTTCTGTGTGCTCGGCTACACGAACTTTGCTCACGTTGGTAATACCGCCTCGTGTGAGCAGACAGTCTACCCCCCCCCCCCCCCCCCACACACACACAGGGTTCTGCCTCGTGTGAGCAGACAGTCTACCCTCACACACACACACACACACACACATAGGGTTCTGTCTCGTGTGAGCAGACAGTCTACCCTCACACACACACACACATTGGGTTCTGTCTCGTGTGAGCAGACAGTCTACCCTCACACACACACAAGGTTCTGTCTCGTGTGAGCAGACAGTCTACCCTCACACACACACATTCTGTCTCGTGTGAGCAGACAGTCTACACTCTCACACACAGGGTTCTGTCTCGTGTGAGCAGACAGTCTACCCTCACACACACACACATAGGGTTCTGTCTCGTGTGAGCAGACAGTCTACCCTCACACACAGGGTTCTGTCTCGTGTGAGCAGACAGTCTACCCTCACACACACACACATAGGGTTCTGTCTCGTGTGAGCAAACAGTCTACCCTCACACACACACACATAGGGTTCTGTCTCGTGTGAGCAGACAGTCTACCCTCACACACAGGGTTCTGTCTCGTGTGAGCAGACAGTCTACCCTCACACACATACACAGGGTTCTGTCTCGTGTGAGCAGACAGTCTACCCTCACACACACACACATAGGGTTCTGTCTCGTGTGAGCAGACAGTCTACCCTCACACACAGGGTTCTGTCTCGTGTGAGCAGACAGTCTACCCTCACACACACACATAGGGTTCTGTCTCGTGTGAGCAGACAGTCTACCCTCACACACAGGGTTCTGTCTCGTGTGAGCA
Source organism: Physella acuta (assembly GCF_028476545.2). Classification (NCBI taxonomy): domain Eukaryota; kingdom Metazoa; phylum Mollusca; class Gastropoda; family Physidae; genus Physella; species Physella acuta. The sequence goes on along the minus strand of NW_026732142.1, from coordinate 132,620 downwards.
GACAGTCTACCCTCACACACACACACATAGGGTTCTGTCTCGTGTGAGCAGACAGTCTACCCTCACACACAGGGTTCTGTCTCGTGTGAGCAGACAGTCTACCCTCACACACATACACAGGGTTCTGTCTCGTGTGAGCAGACAGTCTACCCTCACACACACACACACAGGGTTCTGTCTCGTGTGAGCAGACAGTCTACCCTCACACACAGGGTTCTGTCTCGTGTGAGCAGACAGTCTACCCTCACACACACACACACAGGGTTCTGTCTTGTGTGAGCAGACAGTCTACCCTCACACACAGGGTTCTGTCTCGTGTGAGCAGACAGTCTACCCTCACACACACACACATAGGGTTCTGTCTTGTGTGAGCAGACAGTCTACCCTCACACACACACACATAGGGTTCTGTCTTGTGTGAGCAGACAGTCTACCCTCACACACACACACATAGGGTTCTGTCTCGTGTGAGCAGACAGTCTACCCTCACACACACACACATAGGGTTCTGTCTCGTGTGAGCAGACAGTCTACCCTCACACACACACACACAGGGTTCTGTCTCGTGTGAGCAGACAGTCTACCCTCACACACAGGGTTCTGTCTCGTGTGAGCAGACAGTCTACCCTCACACACACACACATAGGGTTCTGTCTCGTGTGAGCAGACAGTCTACCCTCACACACACACACAGGGTTCTGTCTCGTGTGAGCAGACAGTCTACCCTCACACACACACATAGGGTTCTGTCTCGTGTGAGCAGTCTCTCCTCACACACACATAGGGTTCTGTCTCGTGTGAGCAGACAGTCTACCCTCACACACACACATAGGGTTCTGTCTCGTGTGAGCAGACAGTCTACCCTCACACACAGGGTTCTGTCTCGTGTGAGCAGACAGTCTACCCTCACACACACACACATAGGGTTCTGTCTCGTGTGAGCAGACAGTCTACCCTCACACATAGGGTTCTGTCTCGTGTGAGCAGACAGTCTACCCTCACACACACACACATAGGGTTCTGTCTTGTGTGAGCAGACAGTCTACCCTCACACACACACACAGGGTTCTGTCTCGTGTGAGCAGACAGTCTACCCTCACACACAGGGTTCTGTCTCGTGTGAGCAGACAGTCTACCCTCACACACACAGGGTTCTGTCTCATGTGAGCAGACAGTCTACCCTCACACATAGGGTTCTGTCTCGTGTGAGCAGACAGTCTACCCTCACACACACACACACATAGGGTTCTGTCTCGTGTGAGCAGACAGTCTAACCTCACACACACACATAGGGTTCTGTCTCGTGTGAGCAGACAGTCTAACCTCACACACACACACATAGGGTTCTGTCTCGTGTGAGCAGACAGTCTACCCTCACACACACACACATAGGGTTCTGTCTCGTGTGAGCAGACAGTCTAACCTCACACACTGGGTTCTGTCTCGTGTGAGCAGACAGTCTAACCTCACACACAGGGTTCTGTCTCGTGTGAGCAGACAGTCTAACCTCACACACAGGGTTCTGTCTCGTGTGAGCAGACAGTCTACCCTCACACACACACACATAGGGTTCTGTCTCGTGTGAGCAGACAGTCTACCCTCACACACACACACATAGGGTTCTGTCTCGTGTGAGCAGACAGTCTACCCTCACACACACACACACAGGGATCTGTCTCGTGTGAGCAGACAGTCTACCCTCACACACACACACACATAGGGTTCTGTCTCGTGTGAGCAGACAGTCTACCCTCACACACACACACACACACACATAGGGTTCTGTCTCGTGTGAGCAGACAGTCTACCCTCACACACACACACATAGGGTTCTGTCTCGTGTGAGCAGACAGTCTACCCTCACACACACACACATAGGGTTCTGTCTCGTGTGAGCAGACAGTCTACCCCCACACACACACACATAGGGTTCTGTCTCGTGTGAGCAGATAGTCTACCCTCACACACACACACACATAGGGTTCTGTCTCGTGTGAGCAGACAGTCTACCCTCACACACACACATAGGGTTCTGTCTCGTGTGAGCAGACAGTCTACCCTCACACACACACACACAGAGTTCTGTCTCGTGTGAGCAGACAGTCTACCCTCACACATAGGGTTCTGTCTCGTGTGAGCAGACAGTCTACCCTCACACACACACACACATAGGGTTCTGTCTTGTGTGAGCAGACAGTCTACCCTCACACACACACACAGGGTTCTGTCTCGTGTGAGCAGACAGTCTACCCTCACACACAGGGTTCTGTCTCGTGTGAGCAGACAGTCTACCCTCACACACACAGGGTTCTGTCTCATGTGAGCAGACAGTCTACCCTCACACATAGGGTTCTGTCTCGTGTGAGCAGACAGTCTACCCTCACACACACACACATAGGGTTCTGTCTCGTGTGAGCAGACAGTCTACCCTCACACACACACACACATAGGGTTCTGTCTCGTGTGAGCAGACAGTCTAACCTCACACACACACATAGGGTTCTGTCTCGTGTGAGCAGACAGTCTAACCTCACACACACACACATAGGGTTCTGTCTCGTGTGAGCAGACAGTCTACCCTCACACACACACACACATAGGGTTCTGTCTTGTGTGAGCAGACAGTCTACCCTCACACACACACACAGGGTTCTGTCTCATGTGAGCAGACAGTCTACCCTCACACATAGGGTTCTGTCTCGTGTGAGCAGACAGTCTACCCTCACACACACATAGGGTTCTGTCTTGTGTGAGCAGACAGTCTACCCTCACACACACAGGGTTCTGTCTCGTGTGAGCAGACAGTCTACCCTCACACACACACATAGGGTTCTGTCTCGTGTGAGCAGACAGTCTACCCTCACACACACACACATAGGGTTCTGTCTCGTGTGAGCAGACAGTCTACCCTCACACACACACATAGGGTTCTGTCTCGTGTGAGCAGACAGTCTACCCTCACACACACACACATAGGGTTCTGTCTCGTGTGAGCAGACAGTCTACCCTCACACACACACACACATAGGGTTCTGTCTCGTGTGAGCAGACAGTCTACCCTCACACACACACACACACACACACATAGGGTTCTGTCTCGTGTGAGCAGACAGTCTACCCTCACACACACATAGGGTTCTGTCTCGTGTGAGCAGACAGTCTACCCTCACACACACACACATAGGGTTCTGTCTCGTGTGAGCAGACAGTCTACCCCCACACACACACACATAGGGTTCTGTCTCGTGTGAGCAGATAGTCTACCCTCACACACACACACACATAGGGTTCTGTCTCGTGTGAGCAGACAGTCTACCCTCACACACACACATAGGGTTCTGTCTCGTGTGAGCAGACAGTCTACCCTCACACACACACACATAGGGTTCTGTCTCGTGTGAGCAGACAGTCTACCCTCACACACACACACAGGGTTCTGTCTTGTGTGAGCAGACAGTCTACCCTCACACACACACACACATAGGGTTCTGTCTCGTGTGAGCAGACAGTCTACCCTCACACACACACAGGGTTCTGTCTAGTGTGAGCAGACAGTCTACCCTCACACACACACACACACATAGGGTTCTGTCTCGTGTGAGCAGACAGTCTACCCTCACACATACATAGGTTCTGTCTCGTGTGAGCAGACAGTCTACCCTCACACACACATAGGGTTCTGTCTCGTGTGAGCAGACAGTCTACCCTCACACACACACACACATAGGGTTCTGTCTCGTGTGAGCAGACAGTCTACCCTCACACACACATAGGGTTCTGTCTCGTGTGAGCAGACAGTCTACCCTCACACACACACACACATAGGGTTCTGTCTCGTGTGAGCAGACAGTCTACCCTCACACACACACACACATAGGGTTCTGTCTCGTGTGAGCAGACAGTCTACCCTCACACACACACACACAGGGTTCTGTCTCGTGTGAGCAGACAGTCTACCCTCACACACACACACACATAGGGTTCTGTCTCGTGTGAGCAGACAGTCTACCCTCACACACACACACACATAGGGTTCTGTCTCGTGTGAGCAGATAGTCTACCCTCACACACACACACACATAGGGTTCTGTCTCGTGTGAGCAGACAGTCTACCCTCACACACACACACACATAGGGTTCTGTCTCGTGTGAGCAGATAGACTACCCTCACACACACACAGGGTTCTGTCTCGTGTGAGCAGACAGTCTACCCTCACACACATAGGTTTCTGTCTTGTGTGAGCAGACAGTCTACCCTCCTGTATCGTGTGAGCAGACAGTCTACCCTCCTGTATCGTGGGAGCAGACAGTCTACCCCCCTGTCTAGTGTGAGCAGACAGTCTACCCTCCTGTCTAGTGTGAGCAGACAGTCTACCCTCCTGTCTCGTGTGAGCAGTCTACCCTCCTGTATCGTGTGAGCAGACAGTCTACCCTCCTGTCTCGTGTGAGCAGACAGTCTACCCTCCTGTCTCGTGTGAGCAGACAGTCTACCCTCCTGTCTCGTGTGAGCAGACAGTCTACCCTCCTGTCTCGTGTGAGCAGACAGTCTACCCTCCTGTCTCGTGTGAGCAGACAGTCTACCCTCCTGTCTCGTGTGAGCAGACAGTCTACCCTCCTGTCTCGTGTGAGCAGTCTACCCTCACACACACACACACATAGGGTTCTGTCTCGTGTGAGCAGACAGTCTACCCTCACACACACACACATAGGGTTCTGTCTCGTGTGAGCAGATAGACTACCCTCACACACACACAGGGTTCTGTCTAGTGTGAGCAGACAGTCTACCCTCCTGTCTCGTGTGAGCAGACAGTCTACCCTCCTGTCTCGTGTGAGCAGACAGTCTACCCTCCTGTCTCGTGTGAGCAGACAGTCTACCCTCCTGTCTCGTGTGAGCAGACAGTCTACCCTCCTGTCTCGTGTGAGCAGACAGTCTACCCTCCTGTCTCGTGTGAGCAGACAGTCTACCCTCCTGTCTCGTGTGAGCAGTCTACCCTCACACACACACACAGGGTTCTGTCTCGTGTGAGCAGACAGTCTTCCCTCACACACACACACAGGGTTCTGTCTCGTGTGAGCAGACACTCTACCCTCACACACACACACAGGGTTCTGTCTCGTGTGAGCAGACACTCTACCCTCACACACACACACACATAGGGTTCTGTCTCGTGTGAGCAGACAGTCTACCCCCACACACACACACACATAGGGTTCTGTCTCGTGTGAGCAGATAGTCTACCCTCACACACACACACACATAGGGTTCTGTCTCGTGTGAGCAGACAGTCTACCCTCACACACACACATAGGGTTCTGTCTCGTGTGAGCAGACAGTCTACCCTCACACACACACACACATAGGGTTCTGTCTCGTGTGAGCAGACAGTCTACCCTCACACACACACACACAGGGTTCTGTCTTGTGTGAGCAGACAGTCTACCCTCACACACACACACACACATAGGGTTCTGTCTCGTGTGAGCAGACAGTCTACCCTCACACACACACAGGGTTCTGTCTAGTGTGAGCAGACAGTCTACCCTCACACACACACACTCATAGGGTTCTGTCTCGTGTGAGCAGACAGTCTACCCTCACACATACATAGGTTCTGTCTCGTGTGAGCAGACAGTCTACCCTCACACACACATAGGGTTCTGTCTCGTGTGAGCAGACAGTCTACCCTCACACACACACACACATAGGGTTCTGTCTCGTGTGAGCAGACAGTCTACCCTCACACACACATAGGGTTCTGTCTCGTGTGAGCAGACAGTCTACCCTCACACACACACACACATAGGGTTCTGTCTCGTGTGAGCAGACAGTCTACCCTCACACACACACACATAGGGTTCTGTCTCGTGTGAGCAGACAGTCTACCCTCACACACACACACACAGGGTTCTGTCTCGTGTGAGCAGACAGTCTACCCTCACACACACACACACATAGGGTTCTGTCTCGTGTGAGCAGACAGTCTACCCTCACACACACACACATAGGGTTCTGTCTCGTGTGAGCAGATAGTCTACCCTCACACACACACACACATAGGGTTCTGTCTCGTGTGAGCAGACAGTCTACCCTCACACACACACACACACATAGGGTTCTGTCTCGTGTGAGCAGATAGACTACCCTCACACACACACAGGGTTCTGTCTCGTGTGAGCAGACAGTCTACCCTCACACACATAGGGTTCTGTCTTGTGTGAGCAGACAGTCTACCCTCCTGTATCGTGTGAGCAGACAGTCTACCCTCCTGTATCGTGGGAGCAGACAGTCTACCCCCCTGTCTAGTGTGAGCAGACAGTCTACCCTCCTGTCTAGTGTGAGCAGACAGTCTACCCTCCTGTCTCGTGTGAGCAGTCTACCCTCCTGTATCGTGTGAGCAGACAGTCTACCCTCCTGTCTCGTGTGAGCAGACAGTCTACCCTCCTGTCTCGTGTGAGCAGACAGTCTACCCTCCTGTCTCGTGTGAGCAGACAGTCTACCCTCCTGTCTCGTGTGAGCAGACAGTCTACCCTCCTGTCTCGTGTGAGCAGACAGTCTACCCTCCTGTCTCGTGTGAGCAGACAGTCTACCCTCCTGTCTCGTGTGAGCAGTCTACCCTCACACACACACACAGGGCTCTGTCTCGTGTGAGCAGACAGTCTTCCCTCACACACACAGGGTTCTGTCTCGTGTGAGCAGACAGTCTACCCTCACACACACACACATAGGGTTCTGTCTCGTGTGAGCAGACAGTCTACCCTCACACACACACACATAGGGTTCTGTCTCGTGTGAGCAGATAGACTACCCTCACACACACACAGGGTTCTGTCTAGTGTGAGCAGACAGTCTACCCTCCTGTCTCGTGTGAGCAGACAGTCTACCCTCCTGTCTCGTGTGAGCAGACAGTCTACCCTCCTGTCTCGTGTGAGCAGACAGTCTACCCTCCTGTCTCGTGTGAGCAGACAGTCTACCCTCCTGTCTCGTGTGAGCAGACAGTCTACCCTCCTGTCTCGTGTGAGCAGACAGTCTACCCTCCTGTCTCGTGTGAGCAGTCTACCCTCACACACACACACAGGGTTCTGTCTCGTGTGAGCAGACAGTCTTCCCTCACACACACACACAGGGTTCTGTCTCGTGTGAGCAGACACTCTACCCTCACACACACACACAGGGTTCTGTCTCGTGTGAGCAGACAGTCTTCCCTCACACACACACACAGGGTTCTGTCTCGTGTGAGCAGACAGTCTACCCTCACACACACACACACATAGGATTCTGTCTTGTGTGAGCAGACACTCTACCCTCACACACACACACACACATAGGGTTCTGTCTCGTGTGAGCAGACAGTCTACCCACACACACATTCTGTCTCGTGTGAGCAGACAGTCTACCCACACACACATTCTGTCTCGTGTGAGCAGACAGTCTACCCTCACACACATAAGTTGATCATGCTTGGCCTTTTTCATATAAAAAGGTTGCAGTTGTCAAATTAAAAAAAAATTGTTTAATTTAAAAAATTATTTTTAAGAAATTAAAGAATTGTTTTATCAGAAGCAACTTTCTCATTGGTCATAATCAAATAGCTGCATTTCAATTAAGTATGTTTTTACATTCGCGATGTAGTAGGTACTCTGGTTGCCCATACAATCTTCACTCCTCCCCTTACTACTGTACCTACTCTCCTACCCAGATCCAGTCTAACAATAGTAGATTCTATAGACTAAGTCAGCCCCGGAGCTCCGTGTTAGCATCAGATGGCCGCAAATGTTGCGCCACGTTTCATACGCTCGCTCATACATCTTAGGGACCATCCGCCATCTTTTGTTTCAATGTTTACTTACACTTTGATGACGTCACACGCGAGCTAACATCCACATTACGTCAGCGGTTCTCAGACTTTCTGTCAATGTGTCTACTTTGATAAACCAGAAAATATTGAATGACACTGCCTCCCCTAGCACTAGTCAGAGCCTCCATTAGGGCTAGTCCACACCTCCCCTAGAACTAGTCCACACCTCCCCTAGCACTAGTCCACACCTCCCCTACCACTAGTCTACACCTCCCCTAGCACTAGTCCACACCTCCCCTAGCACTAGTCCACACCTCCCCTAGCACTAGACGACACCTCCCCTAGTACTAGCCCACACCTCCCCTACCACTAGTCTACACCTCCCCTAGCACTAGTCCACACCTCCCCTAGCACTAGACGACACCTCCCCTAGTACTAGCCCACACCTCCCCTAGCACTAGTACGCACCTCCCTTAGAACTAGTCCACACCTCCCCTAGCACTAGACCACACCTCCCCTACCACTAGTCTACACCTCCCCTAGCACTAGTCCACACCTCCCCTAGCACTAGTACGCACCTCCCTTAGAACTAGTCCACACCTCCCCTAGCACTAGACCACACCTCCTCTACCACTAGTCTACACCTCCCCTAGTACTAGCCCACACCTCCCCTAGCACTAGTACGCACCTCCCTTAGAACTAGTCCACACCTCCCCTAGAACTAGTCCACACCTCCCCTAGCACTAGTCCACACCTCCCCTAGAACTAGTCCACACCTCCCCTAGCACTAGTCCACACTTCCCCTAGCACTAGTCCACACCTCCCCTAGAACTAGTCCACACCTCCCCCAGCACTAGTCTACACCTCCCTAGAACTAGTCCACACCTCCCCTAGCACTTGTCCACACCTCCCCTAGCACTAGTCCACACCTCCCCTAGAACTAGTCCACACCTCCCCCAGCACTAGTCTACACCTCCCCTAGAACTAGTCCACACCTCCCCTAGCACTAGTCCACACTTCCGCTAGAACTAGTCCACACCTCCCCAGCACTAGTCCACACCTCCCCCAGCACTAGTCCACACCTCCCCCAGCACTAGTCCACACCTCCCCTAGAACTAGTCCACACATCCCCTAGCACTAGTCCACACCTCCCCTTGCACTAGCCCACACCTCCCCTAGAACTAATCCACACCTCCCCTAGCACTAGACCACACCTACCCTAGTACTAGTCCACACCTCCCCTAGCACTAGTCCACGTCTCCCCTAGCACTAGTCCACACCTCCCCTAGAACTAGTCCGCGTCTCCAACTACAGTCGCGACACCCAATTTGAAAACCGCTGAATGACATTTTTTGTTTATTGCAAGCCTGGCTTTTACTATTTATCTGACATGTTTCAGGAAATAAACTTCACGAGTTTTGACAACCCTACATAGCCAGAAGACAGGTTAAAAAAACAACATGTATTTATGCAAGTTGAAATAGCATATTTGTGTGTGTTGTTTACGGGCTACTATCTAGACTTTGACAGACACTGGGTTCAAGAGTAGCGGCGTAGATCACTACGCTGGCGCTATTTTATGCTTCAAACTATGCGCCGCAAGTTAATGCATTTACCGCCGTCTGTATAGAATTCTGTCGACTTGTTACCAAATAATGCAGTAGGAACTCCTTAATGTTGAATATAAACATTCTGCCGTGGTTGCTGTCTAATCAGGCGTCAGTCATTTCCTATTGTAGTTGTTTTAAAAGAAAGGCGTGATGAAATAATTACTAAATTCCACATCATGCGATATAAGCTGGTAGAATTTCACCGACTTTTAATGGTTTTAATGACTTTCAAACAGGAGCTGGTAAAACATTAAATATAGGAATATAGGTGTTGAGAATGTGCTTTCCGTGATATAATACACAACTATTTATATAACTTAATATAAGAAAAAGTAAGTTAAGTTCCATTTTCGAACCCAGGTTTACTAATATCTCTAAAAGTATGTTGTCTTGATATGTATTTGCGATTGATTAGTCTGCGTTATTATGCTCACTTACGGAATTCTCTAAATGCATGCGTAAAAGCAAACGCTATTAGCATTTTATTTAATTTGTTTTAAATTATCATCTACTATCCTACCATTCAGTTTCGTTGCATTATCATCAGTGCTTGACCAAAGTTTCAACTCTAAAAGATATCGGTTCGGAAAAAAATTAGGTGACATTTTTATCGCAGTGTTGTGCCTATGACGAAGCAGTTAGCAAAGGAATCATGCTCAATAAAAGCCTGTAAATAACAGAAGATGATAGAACTGTTTATAGAATCTGATAAAGGAGATAATAGAATGAAATGTGTGCGACACATTTGCTTCCCCTGTCCCTAACGCTGATTGTTTAGTCACTAGAGGGCGCTGAACAATTATAACCTTTGGCAATATGGCGATTAAAGGCATACTCTCATAGAGTGGCCCGATACAGAACAACATAAAATATATACAACTATTCCAATGGGACCAAGTCCATCATTTTGTTTGTATACAGTAAGTACAGAGGTTCTTTTAAGGCATCTATTCAGGCATGCCATCAAAGCAAATCTATCACCCCCTAAACCCCCCTCCCGAACAAAATAGAAAAAAAGTATTTTATGTAGAGAATATATACTTTAAGCAGTGCCCACCCCCACCCCGGAAATTTTAGTGCCCCCTCCCCCTCCTAGAAAGTTTCAAGTGTCCTCCCAACTCTGGATAAAAATGTCTGAAAGAAACACTAAGTAATGCTGGGGTTAAAGGTCGATGAAGAAAAAGTACCAGTTGAGGGGTGGTGGGGAGGGGGTGGGAGAAGTGGTAGGGAGGAATAGAAGGGGCGGGTGGTAGGGAGGGGTTATAGGGAGGGAGGGTGGGGTAGGTAGGAAAGAGGTGGGAGGAAGGGATGTAAGGGGCGGGATGTAGGGATGGATAGGAAAGACGGGTGGGATAGATGGGTGTGAGGGAGGGGTCGGAAAGACGGGTGGAAGAGCGGGGGACAAGGCAGAGGTGGGAGGGGTAGGAGGGAGAGGTGGGAGGGGTAGGAGAGTGGAATTGAAGGATAGATAGGTAGAGAGTGATGGAGCCGCTAGAAACGCGATCGGTCAGGGTAACTGGCCAAGGTACCGTCAACCTGTGATTGAGTGAGTACAGGTAGGGACTGACTGATGTAGAGCAATAGGTGATAGATCTAGCTTACCTGGTCCAAGTACTGTGGATCAGTACAGTGCACGTAGGTAATACCTACGTATACCTACGGAAGGTAGTTTTGCTGGGTAGTCCTTAGCTCAGACCATTCTTCACCTTGTCTGATATGTAGAGATTAGCCGTACACACGTTTGTACAACAAATGCAAGAGTACAGGTAAAATTGTCTTGGTGGTTTGTGCTCAGTTTCACAACACAATAGTCAACAACAGATGCTGGTGGTAGTTCAGTGTAATAATCACTTGTCGTTAACCCATGAGCTAAAGATTAGCAGTACACGCGTGAAACTGTATCGCTACATATAAAGATTTGTTTACGTAATTTTGTTCAATGTCGCTCAGGTACAAATAGTTTCAATGAAACTAGTTGTTACGGGTCGTTGACTTTGTCCTACAGACAGACAGACAGACGTGTGTGTGAAAGTCCCATCTTTTCTTACGTCAGCCGTGTTGCCAGTCAACGCATCTGACCAAACATTAATCAACCATCCATTTCTTTGGATATCCCTATGAGAACTGCTCGATTTGACATTCACGCTAGTTTTAAATATACGTCGCGTGGTAGAGCGCACGACTGCTAACCTGAAAGTCTGGAGTTCGGATACCAGATGATTCCATTGGAATTTCTTGAATCACCCGACTCTGGTTATCTGACATTATACTCTTATATTCCGATGCAGAGGCGTAGCGAGCGGGGGGGGGGGGGGTCCTATGTCCCCGGGCGCCAACCCTAGGGGGCGCCAAAATGGGTTGAAAAAAAATTAAAAGCTCATTTTAGGTGCAGTTTTGCATTATAAATATTAAAAATATATGTGGGTGGGGCGCCAAATTGAAAGTTTGTCCCCGGGTGCCGGGTAGGGTCGCTACGCCTCTGTTCCGATATCATTGAAACACATGAACCCTACTTCAGCTGTCCCATGTATCTTAGACACAGACGAGAGAAGTTGAAGACTATAACTGTTTGATATGACAACCACACACATTTGATTTACATTAAAGAACTTTGTTCTAACAAAGACATCTTTTTAAACTAAATTATATCACATTTATTTTCACTTTAGTTATGTATTCGTTCTTACTTCTATCATCATCAGTGGTAAACTTTAACGGTGATGTGGGTGTATGTCTTACATGTACGACAGCACACATATCCTGCACCTACCCCTCATGACCTAGCAACTCCTCACATACATAAACATTTATGTCTCCATCACCCACGTACCTGAGGTAACAGCTAGAGCGGAGAGCCAGCAGAAACAATAACCCTCTGCGTCTTGCCAAAGTCATTAAATAAGCTGTTGTTTTCGCGTGTCTTAGAGCAAATCTAAAGAAAATAATTTAAAAAAAAAATAAAGCAAGACATTTTCGCCATGACTTTTAGAATTATTCATCTTGTTTTCTTTTGACGCTGTCCAGTGATTCGTACCTTTATTAGATTGATAGATTCAATATTTAAAGCTGTTTTACTTTATCATCAAACCACTAGGAAAATGTACTGTTTTTTTTTTTTTTTTTATTTTTTTTTTTTACGGATACATACCTTAACGTTCACAAAGCAACGTAGATCCCCATTTAGATAGCTCTGACTGAGGGGGGGGGGGGGGTGGGTGCGTACTGACCCCATCCGCACTAGTTCGGGTATCAACAATTTAGCATTTTTTTTCAAAAGTAAATTTTACGAATTTCTATTCGGTGTCACCCTTACATAATGGACCGCACCCTGTGCCACCGCCTATGTGACGCTACTGTCTTTCTGCATCACGCCCCTGTTTTTATCACTTACCTTAATGTTTACTTAACAACATAAAGTAGTAAAGATTCCTCTTTAGACCTAGACATCCACTGGGCAGATGAAACAGAGTTCACGTTTCTTAGACCTCGGCGTATAAAGGGATAGAGTGTTCAGCACTAAGCCCAGTCGCCTTTACTTTCCCTAACGTGAGTTAGGTACCATCAGAGCTATGTGGACTCAAGGATGTTCAACTGACTTGAACCCACATTCGAGCTCGAGACTTATAGGTTAGCAGTCTAGCGCTCTACCGCTAGGCCATGCTGTTCCATACACACCATTATATCCACACATTAAACACATTTAATCGCTCACATGAGAAATAGTTATAAATCAACACATCAAGAAATTCAATTTTCGTTTTATTATATTTATTTTCATTTATAAAAGAATTTAAACATTGAATTTTTTTTTACAATACATAAGTTACAAGACAACATTTATACATTTAAATATCTATTTTAAACTCTAAAATATCACCTCCCCCCCTACCAACTCATTTATTTAATGTTCTCTTTAACTTCTCGTCCTTGCTTTACTCCACATAAAGTAAAACCCCAAAACAATAGCATCTTATACAGTGGCTTTATCACTTAGCCCTCTATGTAATTCATGCGTGCTAAAACAACGCGCATAGCCTCGTTTTGGTAGACTGTGATGGCGGAATCATTCGTGGCAAAGTAGATTGTATTATGTACAAAGGGAAGATAACTACAAATCAGTTTCTCGAGATAAAAAACGGATTTTCGTCCTTGAAACCCTAGAACTAGTAGAACAGGGGTCTCCAAACTACGGCCCGCGGGCCGGATCCGGCCCGCGAGGTCATTTTATCCGGCCCGCGACGATCTTTATGTCCACTGATTAAATGTTTTTTGGAGGTGGCTGAAGAGCTTAATTTGCACAGAAAATTCAAAACTATTTAAAAATGTAGCTTTGTGTGCAAATTCAATTACTCGCCGTGTTGCAGACATTGGTGAAAACATTGCGACTCAAATAGCGAAAAATTCAAGCAAGTTTCGCCATTTTTCAATTGCAATGGATGAGTCGGTGGACAGCTGTTCCACCTCTAAACTACTTCCCTACATATAATGTATGACACTGTTACCGAAGAGGATATCTAACCATAGATAGTTCAAAGACCATATTTCACATCAGTAAGATTGCTAATTTTGTGAGAAAATTCTGAGCAGAGTATCTAAAAAAAGAAATAGGTGACTTCTTAATAGTAAAGGCAAGTCACAGCCATTATTGTCTGATGAAGAGTGGTTATAGAAATTGGCCTCTGCTGCAGACATAACTAGTCATTTAAATTTTCTGAACCTAAAACGGCAAGAAAGTGAAATCTAGTTTCTGATCTATACACCCATCTACAAGCCTTTAGATACAAACTTGTCATGTTGTTGGAACAAGTACAGGCTAACAGCTTGACACACTTTCAGCAGTGCAAGGTCTTTACGGCTGAAGCAACCACTGAGTTCCCCACGGCATATCGTTTAAGACCTCCAGCTGCAGTTTCATTAGCGGTTTTCTGTCTTGGACTCAAAGGCAGAAGAAGTGAGACTGTTTCAAAGCTCATTTGAAGCAAATGTGGCCAGTTGCCCAGATGAACAGTAGCTGGAGGTAATTGAATTGCAATAAAATAACTTCCTTAGAGACACGTTCAAAGAAGGGCGCATGGGTTTTCATACGTTTTTGCACAAGGAAGACTTTCCTAACATTAAAACTTTTGCATCAAAGTACCTTTCAAATTTTCGAACAACATACCTGTGTGAACAAACATTTTCAAGAATGAAATAGGTGAAGAAAAATTTGAGAGCAAACGTGGACCTCGGGTGGGGGGGGGGGGGTGGGAGGAAACTTGAAATTCGTATATATTTCTATATAAGTTGTGGGGGGGAGGGGGCAAGGGGCGGTAGACGTTCTTCGGTGGGGGGGGGGGGGGGGCGCCACGACCCTGAAAATATATTTTAAAAAATTCTGGCCCCCGAACTGATATTTGATAGTTAAAGCGGCCCTCCGGCTGAAAAGTTTGGAGACCCCTGCCCTAGAAGCATTATGCAGAGAATACACATTGTTATAAAACAGGGGTTATAAATAAATAATTACAGTCAAACCTGATACAAGGTGTAAGGAACGGTGTAATGAGTGAGCGATGTTATCCCGGGGAGAATCTGGTTATCTGTAATGTAATCCATGGGGATTTGGGTATCTGTGATGGATGCAGCTGTTAAGGAGGACGAACAGGTTGATATTCGGCCTGACACTTCATTTGTGCGATGAAGGTGTCTGTGTAAGGGGGGGGGGGGTGGGAGGATTTTTTTCTCGATTATTCTTAACACCTTACCTCCTGTGACTCAACACGATAACAACAATCGCCAAAAAAAAAAAAAAAAAAACTAAACTAAAAACAAAACACTTAGGCAGGAGAAGAAATAACTCATCTACCAACCCCCTCACCCCCCCCCCCCCACCTACAACATTTTTAACATTTATACTCCAAACTACAGCCCTGCATCTGCACTACGCCTATTCTAGCTTATAGCTTTTGGCAAAGTTTTCTCTGTAATGAAGGTCTCGACAGATGAATTGTAGCCAAGTTCATTATACTGGGAGCTGACTTGATGTTTTCAACTCTAATTAAATGTAGATCTAAGGGCCAAGATATATATATATATATATATATATATATATATATATATATATATATATATATATATATATATATATATATATATATATATATATATATATATATATATATATATATATATATATATACTGTTCGTAGAGCTGTGTGTATGAATACAAGTACCGCCCGGGGAGAAAAGTCTCTTCCTTTAGTCACCCCATGCCTGGAGACTAACTCCTAGAATATTCTACCGTCATTCTGGATTTGCTGTACTGCAAGGAACTCAAAGGAGACCCAAACAAAAAAAACAACATAGATCTTGAAAATATTTGAGGACATCTAAAATCTTAAGGAAATCCCCTCCTTCCCACCACCCGCTCCACTCTCTTCTGAACATTGGGAAGTTTGTGTACTGTGTTGCTGTGTTTTTGCCTCGTAGTTGCAAGACAACACACACAAACCCTCCTGATCAACTCTACTTCACATACATATTTTACTACTCGAACACAAAGCCATGTTTGAATAAAAAAATGAAATTCCTCTGTTTGATACACCAAACTTCTACCAAATTACACCACTACACGGAGAAAAATAAAATTAATTATAAAAATTAATTACATTTACAGAATAGAATGACTCATCAGCGTCATCATTTTGTGTGTAGACAATTCTTTACAAAGAAAAATAAAATCACAATTCCATAGTTCACATAACACGTGTTACACTTTTGAACGGACTGGTGTCAGTACACACTACATTTTACTGAATGATACTCATGTGTTAAGCTAAATTCCGAAACAAAAGTGAATCGACACGGGCAAAAAAAAAAAAAAAAACACCGAAACGCGCCCTAAAAAACTAACTCGAGTTCCAGCTATAATCAGGAAAAGTCTCTTCAAAAGTCTTCACGTTCTGCTGATTCTTTCCACGGTGGCGTCTCGGTCTCGTCTTACCGTTGTTAGCCCTCCCGCTCTTTCTCCTCCGCCTCCTGCGCTCTTTTCTCTTTCTCCTCTTCTCGCGTTTCAGCTCCTCCGCCTCCAGGTCCTCCTGTTTCTGTCTCTTCCTCAATGTCTTGTTCTTCTTCAGTCTCTTCTCCACGTAGCTCACCTCCTCCTCCGAGCAGGGCCCTCGGTGTTTCTTCCTCACGACCTTCCCTTCGTTACAAGATGCGATTTTCATGTGGCACCTAAAAAACGCAGGTGGATGGAAAACAAAGGGACATAAATCAAAGCCAAGGTAACCGCTCGCGGTCGACAAGGGGAGATTACTCTCATATTTATATTCGTGAAGGGAGACAACCGATCGAGGTGGGTGTGATAACAATGTAAAATAAACAAATTATCCCCCGTCGTGGCGGGGAATTCAGAAATGTTAACCATAAGTGACACAGACGCATGATGATGTAACTTCGAGTTTCGAGTTCAGATGGGGGGGGGGGGGTGTTGGGGGGGGGGGGGGGGGTGGAGGGGTGTTACACACGTGATAATTGTTTCCACCTCGTATTTGTTGTCTAATGTGGTGGTTCATGAAGCAATGAGTAGATCAGATCACTAAATTCTCGCGTCTTATGGGGGATGGGTGGTAGGGGAGGGGCTGCTGGAGGGGGGGGGGGGTGGTGGGATACAAAGTCTTGTTTTATTTAATGTCAAGATTTCTCCGAGGTTTTTGTTTTTTGCCATCGGTTGACATTTCCCAGATTAGAGTAATTATAGAAAAGCTATACACCACCAGGATCATATTCAAGTAAAATCTATGTATATATTCATAACCAAATATAATTAGAATATCGTAAGTAAAAATAATTATCCAAAAAGTGATCAAATAACCCCACCGCCCGACTTTCTTTGAAAAGATATCGTCGTCTTCTACCTTGTGAGTTGAACATTACACTATTTTTCAATAAAACTTGGCCTTACCCAATGTGACAAAGTTACAATTACATTTGAAACTTGGCCCTAACCCACGTGACAAACAAGGTTAAAATTTGAAACTTGGCCCTAACCCACGTGACAAACAAGGTTAACATTTGAAACTTAGCCCTAACCCACGTGACAAACAAGGTTAACATTTGAAACTTGGCCTTAACCCACGTGACAAACAAGGTTAACATTTGAAACTTGGCCCTAACCCACGTGACAAACAAGGTTAACATTTGAAACTTGGCCCTAACCCACGTGACAAACAAGGTTAACATTTGAAACTTAGCCCTAACCCACGTGACAAACAAGGTTAACATTTGAAACTTGGCCTTAACCCACGTGACAAACAAGGTTAACATTTGAAACTTGGCCCTAACCCACGTGACAAACAAGGTTAACATTTGAAACTTGGCCCTAACCCACGTGACAAACAAGGTTAACATTTGAAACTTAGCCCTAACCCACGTGACAAACAAGGTTAACATTTGAAACTTGGCCTTAACCCACGTGACAAACAAGGTTAACATTTGAAACTTAGCCCTAACCCACGTGACAAACCTGGTTAACATTTGAAACTTGGCCCACCCACGTGACATACCTGGTTAACATTTGAAACTTGGCCTTAACCCACGTGACAAACCTGGTTAACATTTGAAACTTGGCCCACCCACGTGACAAGTTAACATTTGAAACTTTACCCTAACCCACGTGACAAGTTAACATTTGAAACTTTACCCTAACCCACGCGACAAGTTAACATTTGAAACTTGGCCCACCCACGTGACAAAGTTAACATCTGAAAAGCAAACCAATGTCCTCACCTAGACGGGTAGGTTTTGCCGTCCGTGCCGCACATCTCCCGGATCTTGGCTCTCCGGCACACGTACGGCGTCGGACACTCGCACAGCGGCAGGCCCTGGGGATATCAACATTGGGGGTTAGTTGAGGGGGGTCGACAGTAACACTAGTAGTTAGTTGCTGGGGTAAGGGTTAAGGGGTTGGGGGGGGGGGGGGGTGAGGGGTGAGTTAGTTAGATTCTGGGGTAAGGGTTGGGTGGGGAGGGGGGAGTAACACTTGTAGTTAGTTTCTGGGTAAGGGTTGGGGGAGGGGTGCAGTAATTAGATTCTGGGGTAAGGGTTGGGGGAAGGGAGGGGAGAACGCTTGTCGGTTAGCCATATTCACATATTCGTAGGGGGAGTAGAGTAAATAATAATCACTTTAGAACTGGCGGTGGATACGCCAGGTGAGGTAGAGTTCACCTCAGGTACCCATCAGCGTTGAGTAGACTCAGCAACTTTGTACAGACTCACTCCAGCCCGGGTTCCGAACTCGAGACCTTAGGGGTTAGCAGCAGAGTAGCCAATAATTACAATTGAAAACTAAAAATATCTTTAACCCTAAAAATATGGATTTTTCAGGTTTCTTTGGGCGATAGTCTTAAAATAATGTGGATATAATTTCTATCAACAGGAACCGTGCAGAATTAAATTACTAACAGAGAGATTTAAAAATAAATTTAAAATAGGTTGATTTAAAAACAATTTAATGGTTGGATTAGTTGCAGTACACGTATACTCGTTTTCATTTCAAGCAAAGTAATATTGAAAAAAAAAACCTAATCCCATTCCCCTTATAAATCTGAGGGTTAAATCAAATGGTTTGTGTATGACAAGTCCAACTGCAATAATCAGAAGCTTTTAATACACAATTAATACATTCTTAGCTATTTATATTCTTGTTAGTCATATCTTTGACTATAATAAACCTTTCAAATAACCAGTTATGATAAAATGTTTTAGTCATTGTATATTTTTATGCAAATACGGAAATATTTAGATTGTTTTTTTTTTAAAAATAATTTGTTCCCCTATAGTTTTTGTAAGTATTATTCTTTTTTCCCCGCATTTTTTTTTTATTTGCACAACTTTTCTCTGCCCATTTCAATGAGAGTGCATTCTCTCGGAGCGCAGTCGCTGGGAGTGCAACCCTCGGCTGCGCATTTCTCCAGTCAGAATACAATTCAGCCAAGGAAATGTGAATGACTTACCTGCATGTTCTCTACACACACTTCCATCTTTTTACATTTCTTCTCATCACATGGGCTGGCCGCTGGAAAAATAAATGAAGTCAACATAAGCCACAACATGGCAACATTACAAATACATTTTGATGAAATAATATCCTTACCTATATTTTGAAACCTTGCATCTACATTATTAATTGTGATTAAAATAATATTTTTATAGAAGATATTTGTAACAAGACAATCAACTGTTTTTAAAACAAACCAAACACATTTTTAACAAACCAACCTATATTTCAACAAACCAACCCCCCCCCTACTCCCACACACACTTTTTCAACAAGCCAACTCACTTCAACCTCTTTGTAACAAGCCAAAAAATTGTTACTAGCCAACCCATTTTTTTCAACAGGGCAAACCCACTTTTTAATCAAGTCAACCCACTTTTGAAACAAACCAACCCACATTTCTGCTATGAATTCGAACGAAAACCCTTCACCAATTCCGATTCTGCATGATTAGCTTTAATCCTTACCTAATCACAATACGTTATCTACCAGAAAAATCCACAATGGCACCATTACTTTTCCATAGTCATTGGAACAGCGGGAACATACAGCGATACTATGGGGAGTTGGGCCGTGTGATGAAGTGGCACAATACAGTGAATTTAATTTAACTTTTATGAAATAGTAAGCAGGTTGAAAAATGAGACCGGAAATTGAAGCGGAGCAGAAATTGTAATGGCGAGAAATGGAGGGGAAATGAAACATGATCACAGGCCAGATCTTTTCAGTGGAGGAATCTTGGCGAGAAATAATTTTTATTTCGGTCTTGGTATTTCTTTAGTTATATATTTCTGAGTTCAATGTATGTTTCCATATTTGTTTTATAAGTAGGAGTTTGAACAAATTAGGAATGCGGTTAGCCTTAGTGGCATCCAAGATATGCGTCACCGCAAAAGCAGAGGGTTAAGGAAGACAGTGGATTTCGTTGACATTAACGGTTGACATTATTGGTTGATATGGCTAGTTGACATTAACACGAAGGGTTGAGATGACTGGCCGTCATGTGTTATGACAGAGTGACATGACAGTGTATTGTGAATTTTATTAGTGATTAAATATTACTGTGGCATAAAAAGTAAACGTTTCAATATCTGTAATCAATAAAAGATTTTATTATAAACCATTGAGAACTTCATACTTAATACAGTGACGTAGGTGAAAAAATGGAGTCTTGAGGTCAAGAAGTTAAAGTGACGTTAGAGTACTTAGATAGAGGCTACGGGTCCTTAGACATACAAGACAACCTGGCTCAATGCTCAATAGGGAAAAACAAAAAAGGCAATATTAAAACAGTTTCGGTACAGTTTTTTTTTTTAAAGAAATAATTATAAGATTTTTCACCTGAACTAGAATCTATAAAATAGCGTTACGAATCGAATATTACAAATGACATAGAAAGGACGATAACTCGGAATGACGCCAGGAAGGAAGTGAAGACAGGCAGAAACAGCACTGTAATATGACGACAGGGCAGGGGACAGAACTCTATTAGTCGTTGCCAGAGTAACGTTTCTTTTAAAATGTAGTTACACCAGCCTAGTCCAATGGGTTAATTTACTCCTACTCATGTACTCAGCACTACGAAGCTTACAGTGTAAATAGTTCATTAAATAAATAACATGGTAGAATAAAAAAAATACAACAGATAATGTGTAATACGATTCAGAAAAATTGTGTAATATGATTTAGAAAAATTGGATATTAATAAACTAGATTTTTTTTTGGCACTTCGATGTTCAAAGTTACAAGGCCAGAGGAAAAGCTTATAGTGCTATACGACACTTTTGAGCGAAATTTTTATTTACAAATTAGAGTTCCAATTTAAAACCTTTTTTAAATGAAATAGCTTTATATAAGTAATAGTTTAATGGCCAAAGATCTATTTTCATTTACCAGCGATACCCCTTTAAGGTATCGAATAGCACGCTAAAAACTTCCTAGGCCAAGCCCATTTATATCAGGAAAGTATCCATGTTTTTTAACATTCCCCGGGGGTGGTGGAAGTGAAGAAGGAGAGGGGGGGGGGGGGCAATAAGTTGAGTCGATGTGCTGAGCATGTTTCTGACAACAAAACACTACGCGCGTGCGTGTGGTCGACCTAGGGATGGGGAAACATATGCCTTCGGCGCTGTGGGGGGGGGGTTCCTTAGCACCTCCCCCCCCCCCCACACCCTACAGCGACCAGGCGCTGCCCAATGCAATCGCACCCTTTGACCCATACAAAGCGCAATAATACCTCACACACTAAATCCATTTCACCGCTCCTTACTCGCATTAAAAAAAAGGAAACATAACGAGATCTCGCGAGATCAGCTCGAGAAGGAACGAGATTAGAAGAAACACAACGACAACTCCAGAGCTGGGTAAACATAAACACGTAAATAAAAATATAACAAATAAGTGCCTGCACGTGACGCGGGCCGACGCCCACTACCAATTGCGCGGAACAATTAAAAACAACAACCAGAAAAAAGTACGAGCCCCCCCCCCCCCCATTCCCCCGTATTACTCCCTTCTCCAATTTTTTTTTTTAAAGACCGACAAGAAATTCTTACCAGGATTGAATGAGAAAACCAGTTCGAAAAAAAAACACCGCACAACCAAATCCAGTAGCAGTATAATTCATTAGTGCCATCCACACAGGGAGTCTACCGACCTACAGACTAACCCCCGACTCACACACAGACAGACCCACACACGCATGCATGCATTCATCTTCCACTTTCAAATAAATTCTATTCAAGTTGCCAAAACCTAAGCCAGTAGTTGAGAAATTTATTAAACATAACAGACATATAACAGTGATTCGAAGTAAGTTTCTCTAAAGTAATAAAGTCCTACCCAATGGCGTCGCCATATTCCTAGTAACTAGATGCCCCCTTCCCATACATATATACATGTATGTATGTATGTATGTATGTATGTATGTATGTATGTATGTATGTGTGTGTGTGTGTGTGTGTGTGTGTGTGTGTGTGTGTGTGTGTGTGTGTGTATGTATGTATGTATGTATGTATGTATGTATGTATGTATGTATGTATGTATGTATGTATGTATGTATGTATGTATGTATGTATGTATGTATGTATGTATGTATGTATGTATGTATGTATGTATGTATGTATGTATGTATGTATGTATGTATGTATGTATGTATGTATATAAGTATGTATATATGTATATGTTTGTGTGTGTTTACACCAGTACGAACCGAGGGAGAAAAACTGGATTTAGCTGAGCGAACTGCAGACTACACTATCCCTACAAAATTACGCCAAGGCTACACAAGTAGGTGTACCCTACTTCACCTGCCTTACTGGCAGTCAGGACCGACACGGTAACTTTAGCTCACTCTCTACTAGCACTTGCGATAGTCCTGACTGGTAGAAGGTTGATGAATTGTATCAGCCTTGATTTATAACGCTTCCAGTCGAAAGAAAAACAAAATCTATGTGTTCTTATGTCAGACAAGAGAAAAGCTTTACTCTCTACAATAACAAGAAAAATAGGTTTATGAGGATTCTTAAGAAAACAAAACAACTAAGCGAAAACAAATATGATTTTTCTCAAGGTACTATTGACTACTTTGATAGTTTGTACATATCATAAAACGAAAACGTAAAACTACACAATTCTTTAAAGAAAAATGTTAACTGCTTAATTAAACAACAAAAAAAAAGATAAAAAAAAAAAAGAAAAAAAAAAGAAAATTAAAAAAAAAACATTGAGCCACCCAACTTCAAGTTTCTATATCAGGTAGCCAGGCAACCACTTCCATAAGTAAAGACCAGAATACCTCATTATGCCTGTGTGGGCTGACAGAAAAAAAAATACACAAACAATAATTGCCTAAACAACATGACCACATTTACGTTGGGCAATCGTTGTGCAACTGTTATCAACGTTAAAAAAACGTGGGTATACCGGCCTTGGCCCGCGGCCCGGCAGTGGTGAATCGTTTACAGCCCACCTAGACGCTGCTCGGTGTTTAAGTCATCAGCTCGCTAACGGCGCAGCAACGCAGTTTTAATTAGCAGGTGTGAAAATGCAATTAACCTAACGGGATGGGTCTTTCCAAACCAGGCCAGAACTCAAATTTCTGGATATATATATATATATATATATATATATATATATATATATATATATATATATATATATATATATATATATATATATATATCTAATATATAAAGCTCAGTTCTGTATGTAATGCATATGTTTGTCGTTGGTCTTGGGTGAATTTAAGTGTTAGAAAATTATCGTGCGCATTTGTCTAAATTTATGAGCTAAAAAATTACTATTGAAAGTGTTGGGAAATAATTTTCATTTTTCAAATTATAGTAATAATTGTCGGCATGTTCATTAAACACAAGTTTTTAAAAAAATATCATCTTTTACAAAAATTCTAATTATGTCTTTATTTAGTCCGATAGCACTTACTTCCCTTTGATAAATTAGGAAAACAAAATTACTTCCCTTTATAAAACCATTGCATTTTGTGGAAAATAATTTACTTTTTAATTACTTTGTTTTGGTGTTGGGAAAAAAAAATGATTACATAATTAGCGGGGATTGATCAAGTGCAAATGTTGTAGGTATTTTACGGATAAGCTTGGAGTATTAAAATTGTTCATTAAATTGAAACAGGCGCGTTCGTTTAAGTGAGTGCAAAAGACTATGAATAAGTTGGGGTACTATAGTCGTTTATTAAGCTAAAACAGGCGATTCCGTTGGGTTTGCGTTAGTGGTTGCGGTTTGATTTGGTTCGTTTTTGTTCTTTCTTTTTTCGTTTTTGTTTGTGTTTTTTTCTTTGGGTTGGTATTTGTGTTTTTGGTTGGTTTTGCGTTTGGATTTGGTTTGTTTTCGTTTGCTTTTTCGTTTTTTTTGTGTTGTTATTGGTTGGTATTGGTGTTTGCGGTTGGGTTTGTTGTTAGGTTTTTGTTTTCGTTTGCTTTTTTGTTTGTTTTTTCTTTGTGTTTGTATTGGTGTTCGTGGTTGTGGTTGGGTTTGTTGTTAGGTTTTTGTTTTCGTTTGTATTTGTAATTGTGTTAGCGTTATGTTTGCGTTTTGTTGTTTTGGTTTTGGTTGGTTGTGGTTTGGGTGGGCAGTGCCGGGTTTATGATGATTACTAAACACACAGGTAATGGTCTTTAACAGAAAGGTTTTTCACAGAAGCCAGAGCAGGGCCTGGCCGGGACGGCTAGTATATATATATATATATATATATATATATATATATATATATATATA
Organism: Physella acuta; assembly: GCF_028476545.2. Lineage (NCBI taxonomy): Eukaryota > Metazoa > Mollusca > Gastropoda > Physidae > Physella > Physella acuta. The sequence continues at coordinate 107,925 of NW_026732142.1, read as the reverse complement.
TATATATATATATATATATATATATATATATAAGCCGGTAGACATAAATCGCTTATGATTAAGCATAAACATATGCGAATATGTACAGGTTTTAAAAAATTAATTAACTAATTAAATAAATAATAACAAATAAAGAAAAAATATATATATATACATACACACATATATAAATGTGTGTGTGTATGTATATATAATTCATTTTCTTTATTTTTTGTTATATATATATATATATATATATATATATATATATATATATATATATATATATATATATATATATATATATATATATATATATATATATATATCAATGTGTGTGTGTGTGTTAGTGTGTGTGTGTAGAACAGTGACATACAAGTAGTTAACATTAGAAATTCTAACATGGGCCCGCCATCTGGAATGTTCCGTATCCCACAGTTACTAGCAGCACAAATCATGTTAAACAGGCTGTTGTCACTGTAACTGGATACACTTGTGAAGTATAGTATTAGTAGCACAACACGAATCACAACCCCGCATGAAATCCACTGCCCCTATGAAAAACGTATGTGGTTTTAACTGCTAAAGGGATGTAGAACAAACCTCGAACACTGGTAAGGGAGATAACGAAGGGTAAAGAACCTTTTAAAACCCATATTTAATTAATAATAAATAAATATTTTGTTTCGATAAATCCCTAGTCTTTTTCCTTCTCTACTCATTAGCTCTTTATTAATATTTAAATTATTTTTTTTTTGAGAAACACATGATGTTCAAATAAACCAACGGAAGATATTGATTGGGTCTCAAAGTCAAAATATGGTTTGAGGTGTTCCCATAATAGGATAAAAAGTGTTAGGTGAAGTCCCATCGAAACCGAGCAAAAGGAGTTATTACAGGGACCAAAAACACATCACACCTTCCATAAATCTTAACATTGCACCACTCATGAAACGCATTAATGCCCCGTAATCTCTCCCCAACCTTCCCCCCCCTCCCTTTTAACGACTTCATCCCCATGACCCACCACTCACCCAAATCCCAACCTCTTTTTTTCCCTATTTAACCTTTTTCATGCTGTACATATCTAAATTAGCTTCACCACATGTAAAGTATTTTGTAAATGTTCACTCTCTTATGTACTTATATGTACATTTTGTTACCGTAAAACTTTTAAATTTTACTACAGACTAATGCACTCACATATATGTTGATGTTATTTGTTTTCATTCAAAATAAAAAATAGTGAAAAAATAAATCTCTAATGTAAACACACACAAAAAAAAGTAACAAATCATTTAATTAAGACATGATCAGGGTAATATCTGATTATACTTAAATCAGCAAGGATATTTCAGTCTGAGTTTGTGCACAATGTTCCCTCTGAGCTAAGCTCAGTTTGTAAAATAAAAACAACCTTGTTTAATTTCTGAGCACCGCGCCCTCAAAATATAGATCTATTTTGCACACCCGCTTTTGCTTCTTAATAGCAATTGTTGCTTCCACCAATGTATGGTCAGCCCTAGTCCTTCCGCATAATCTTCAAGACTTCATAGATAACACGATGACAGTTGTATTCACTGCAGCAGTGGCGAAGGTAAGGGGGGTGCCCCCCCCCCCCCCATGGGCCCCTCTGTAAAAAAATATTTACTGTCATAATACCACTGAGAGAAACTAGGATGTAAATGTTGACGAGTATGCAGTGGGTGTGGGCGTACTTGATTGCAATGATGGGGGGGGGGGGGGAGGAGCCGTCTTGAATGTAGAAAGGGAAGAGCTTGTGACTTGCAATATGGGGAGGGGGCTGAGGTGTGCAGTATAACTTGAACATAGCCCCTCCCCCCCCCCCCCCCACACACACTCCTCCTTCAATGTAACCGAAGAAATTAACTTACACTAGCTCACCCGCGAAGGTTCTAGAATTTCCTGCAACAACCGCCACTCCCCTCCCCACCCTCTTTATCACCATTCATACAGCGGGATAAGGATCGCCCCCTCCCCCATTTCCCCACCCACTACCAAAACCTGCCCACGTTTGAATGCGCAGCGACCCGTGTTTTGACATCTGTCCGTGAAAGCGCATGCAACATCAAAGGGCGGACTGTTAGTGCAGTCTGCGCATGCGCACCGACACCGCCACGAGCACCGTGTCGGCCATTGTTGTTGACACGCTGGAGAACGTATTCATTCAATCCCGGACAGATTCGCACAAATAAGCAGGTTTATATATTCAAGCAGGAATACATACATTCAGGATATATACGTAGAGTGGCGTCACGAAGCAGGAAGGGGGGGGGTGTACCGAGTGAAACCACGACGAAACATTGTAAAGTTTACTGAGTCCACCCAGCTCTGATGGATACCTAATTCACGTTAGGGAAAGTAAAAGCGGCTGGTCATAGTGTTGACCATACTACCCCCCTCATATGCCGAGGTTATAATAAAAGCTTGTAAAAATAGGTGAAAAATCGCCCCGTGGACCCCAGGTTCGAAAATGGAACGTTACTTTTTATTTTTCTGCCAAAAAAATGTTTTATTAAGTTAAGAAAACAAAATAGTAAGGGGAGAGGGGATGACACCAAACCGAAAATACAAAATTATTGGAAAGGGGGGGGGGGGGGTTGCCGGACCTGGTGCAACCAGACTCAGTGACGCCACTGTATTCACGTGACCTTTGATCTGTAGAAGACATCGTGCTGAAACATCAAGAAAACAGTTTCGCAACTCGTCGCTAATCCTTTTAAATCCATGTCTACGTTAAACTAATGGAAATAAACGTTTAGAGACCCATACTTTAACTACGGTATTTTCCGGCGCTTAGTACAAATGTTTAACTTAGTCAAATTTTCTCAAATATCGAGGTGGGGGGGGGGGGGGGGAGCGTCTTCGATGGAATTGTTAATACAGAAGGAGTATGTACTGAACTCTCATTTATACGCAGGATAAGAAGGTACTTAAATAAAACTTGACATTTAAACTATACAAATAAATAACCACTGGAAATTGGAATGCAATCAACAAAATTTACGTTTATACTATAAGCAATAACTGATGTTTTAAATATAAATGTGTCCTGTCTTTGTGAGTTAAGTTTCTTAGACACTTTTAGTATTTGTTGTGTACTCAATAATCGTCCCAAATTTAAAAAAAAAATTAAATAAAATTAGAATAAAAATAAAATAAAATAAAATAAATAAAATAAAATAGGCCGATCGCATTCAAGAAGCATCCATAAATTACGCCATGTGTGTGTAGCCTATGTGTTTGTGCACCTTTTGTCTATCGTCTCGGCAATGGGATGGCGTTTGTCTAGGACGCCACCCTACCCCCCTCCGCCCCCCGCCCCCACACATACACCACAGCCGCGCCAATAGATAAACTTGTACACAAACATACAGGGCAACAACACCGCCTTTTGTCTCTCCCGCTGAAAGAGAAATGTATTTTTGATAATGCTATCTGGTCCACAAGAGACTCTAGGAACTTGATCATCTGTAACCGCTAGCCACACGCAGGTTGGGGGTTCTCAAACTTGATCATCTGTAACCGCTAGCCACCCGCAGGTTGGGGGTTCTCAAACTTGATCATCTGTACTCTCTACACACCCGCAGGTTGGGGGTTCTCAAACTTGATCATCTGTAGCCACCCGCAGGTTGGGGGTTCTCAAACTTGATCATCTGTAGCCACCCGCAGGTTGGGGGTTCTCAAACTTGATCATCTGTACTCTCTACACACCCGCAGGTTGGGGGTTCTCAAACTTGATCATCTGTAGCCACCCGCAGGTTGGGGGTTCTCAAACTTGATCATCTGTAGCCACCCGCAGGTTGGGGGTTCTCAAACTTGATCATGTATAACCTCTACACCCGCAGGTCGGAGGTTCTCAAACTTGATCGTTTGTGGGAGGTTCTCAAACTTGATCGTTTGTGGGGGGTTCTCAAACTTGATCATATGTAGCCTCCCGCAGGTGGGGGGTTCTCAAACTTGATCATCTGTACTCTCTACACCCGCAGGTTGGGGGTTCTCAAACTTGATTATCTGTAACCGCTAGCCACCCGCAGGTTGGGGGTTCTCAAACTTGATTATCTGTAACCGCTAGCCACCCGCAGGTTGGGGGTTCTCAAACTTGATCATCTGTAACCGCTAGCCACCCGCAGGTTGGGGGTTCTCAAACTTGATCATCTGTAACCGCTAGCCACACGCAGGTTGGGGGTTCTCAAACTTGATCATCTGTACTCTCTACACCCGCAGGTTGGGGGTTCTCAAACTTGATCATCTGTAACCGCTAGCCACCCGCAAGTTAAAGGTTCTCACAGTTGACCAACTGTACCCTCTACACACCCGAAATTTGAGGGTTCTCATAGTTGATCCTCTGTACCCTCTAGACCCCCACAAGTTAAAGATTCTCACAATTGATCATCTTTATCATCTAGACCCACGCAAGTTTAAGGTTCTCACAATTGATCATCTGTACCCTCTAAAATCAACAGTTCTCACATCGGAGAAGTTCTAAGAATTTTTATGTCAAAAAAATAATATCGTTTTAGTGTGTGCAAACAATAAAGCTTTCATTTTTTTAAATTCCTCTAACAGCGATAATAATAATTATTAAAATTAATATTAACAAAGGATATATTTGAACTAAACTAAAATTACACCCGGTATTAGTGTGTGTGTGTGCGCGCGTGATTGCGTGCGTGTGCGTGTGTGTGTGTGTGTGTGTGTGTGGTTCAAGTTGATTAGCCGTACACATATTCCTATTGCAGAAGAATCGCATACATTGACCCTTTAACAATTACATTTTTGGGTTAAACATGTAATTAGCTTTATGGTTAATGGTAGATTCACTACTACAATGTCCTTATTGACGACGATAACTATGAGCTTTATATGTTCCTCTTGTTTGGACCTATAATGTGATCAGCGTGGTCGAGTCGATAAAGCTCATGGTTGCTAAACAAAGTCTATGGAAGCAAATCCAAAAAGAAAAGCAGGCTGAAATCGGAGCCAATGGTCTCAATGGCGCTTAACCAGTTGTCCCATCCAACACTAAAATTAAGTACGAAGAAGAAGGACCTTGTATTACTCGATTTGTATTCCCGTATCTCATTGAAGGAGATGCTGTCCAACATTTACCCCCACCCTTACAAACATAGTTGGGTCAAATAACAAGGAAACCTGCTTCGTATCAATGAATTTAAAAAATAAGTCGGGGTCAAATTGTGAGACTAAACACAACAAATCTGACCACGTAGCACTGACATTCCTACACGGTCAAATAATTTATCCCTCCATATCGTCTCCATCTGGTTCCCGTAAATATCGCTTTTAAAAAACAGGATAATTGATAGCAAAAAAAGATCGTAAAGAAAGATTACTCGACACTGAACAAGTATATCCGGTTCCCTAAGGGACGCGACTCTAAGGTAGAAAAGTATTTTTAGCCGGG